>NC_142600.1:28068616-28368616 GCF_041222555.1 Hakea prostrata | reverse complement strand
TAATTTTCTAAGTATTTCTTTTAGAAGTCTAATTCCTGTTTCTATAATGAGTTTCAAACCAATTCTCTTGTTTTCTTTTTACTGTTCTGAGTTAGGATAGTGTTTCAACCTTGGTAACATATCTTCAAGGGGTTTGTCGGTTTGATAACAAGGTTCTTGGTGAAGATGAGTCAAAATCTGTCTTAGCCAACCAATCCAACCAAACTTGAAGGATCATATCCCTATAACATTACCTATATTCCCTCCAAGTGGTAGGCCATTCGGATAACCCTCTTCCTGGATTCCACCAGTACTTGTTGAAAACCCCAAAATTCTTGACCTAAATTTGGGAATTCTAATTAGATCATAACCTACCATCCCAATCCTCTCAGATTTGCGAGCTATCTCCCCACCATACAGCCTCTGTTCTATCCAAGTTTCACTGTGTTATGAAACCCCTAGGTCATTCAAGCACATTACTTAATCTCTCTGTTTCTCCCCATTTTCAAGAAATTACCACTTTGCCTGGAAGCATAATCTAGTTTCTTTGAAAGCTAACCTAAGCTCCATATGAGATCAATGGGCATTTTTATATAAAAGATCATCCTCAACTTCGGCTACACAAGTTTTCCTTGACCCTATATGAAGCCCTAATCTGACCTAACAAACCCTCCTATTTTGTCTCATAAGTTGGTTCTGGTCAAGGTTTTGAAGAATTGGCTCCTAGTTGATTTTCTTTCAGTCTGGGACCACCTGGCCCAACAATTTAGAACTAACTGAAACTATTCATACATATTCTACCCAAGTTGAAAATCTGATTGCGTAACTATCATAATATAATGAATTACAAAATCCCAAATATCCACTAGACTAAATCCATATTTTGACCCGGTTCTTGATCTCGGTTCGTGAACGGCTTAGAGCCAGTCTGTGGCTGTGCTGCATTACCCCTCCCTTTTCCTTTTTAAGTCTTAAAATCCGAATTTGTTGTTGAGAGCTATTATGCTGTTAAAACTTCACTTGCATCCTGTGAGCATTGTCAATCAGTTTTGTTGTCTCAATACTATGAATATTCTAATGCAAAGGCATTTTTCCCCCATTAACTTGACCAATCTATTAGGCTAGGAGTGTGAAAAAGTTTTGAAGGTGCTTCTGTTCACCATTTATTAGCATGGATTTTTTTTTTTGGGGGGGGGGGGGGGGGGGAAATTTAGCATGTATTGGGTGTGCAAGATGTGGATATTGGGTGTGCAAGATGTGTTGGATCCACCAAATGTATTCCCAATCTTTTGGTTCTAAGTTCTATGGAGTGAAAGTTACCCATTACAGGGGCATCCATTTGCTTTTTAACTACATTTAGTGTATTATTTGTGCTATTACATTTACTTTGGTCACATGGCTAGTTCATTGTTGCACTTTTATTGTTAATTGTTTCTTTGTCGTGCCAATGCTTCTTTCATGCGTGCTTCAAATTCTTGTTCACGGTTAGAAGATTGACCTGCTCCAACAAACTTCTGTCCGGATGACCCATTTTCTGAGATCCGTGATGGAAGTAGAGGACTTGGATCTGATGGTCAACTTGTTTACCATTTGGAGCACTGTTACATGCCTGAGATGCCTCACGTCCTCTTGTAAAGTCAGTGTGAAATTTGGGGGTTTTCAGCTTAGGGGTTTGGGTGCGGGGCCTGAACTGCCATTTTGGGCGTTCTTGATCTCCATTGTAATCTTCTTCCATAAATTGTGAAACTTAATCAGCGTCGCCAACTCGCCGGTGGATGTTGCAGATCACGTTGGCTTGTAAACCACGTATAGTCTTTGTCACGTTGAGCTGTTTCTATTTTTATTTGCTATTTCTTAGTGTTCTGACAGCTTCTAATTATCAAATGTAAACTTTCTTTGTTAACTGGTAAGTTGGATTTTCAGTGATTTTCAGTCCGATTGATATTTCCATTTACATGACCTATTTACCGATCCATGTTAGGCAAGGGCTTCTATGTGAAGAAAAGTTCTAGGCATATCTGGCTTGATAGAAACATTTATGGACCTTTGACAGCTAGACTGGGTCCTATTGTACTTGTCCCACATTTATCTTGGAGGAGGCTTATAAGCTTCAATGGAAAAGGCAAGTTGCTGTAGTTTTTCTCTCAGGACAGGGATAAGCATGAAAAAAATTCTTTAGAACACTTGGAGAAGGAATAACTAGTAGGGAGAACAAGAGAAGCATGGTGATGATAGAATTGAACATCATAATCATTTCTTCCTGTTAATAACACTTTGAAGGTCATGTCTTTCTTCCTTTTTTTTTTTTTTTTAACACCATTATCCCGGAATCAAGGGCAACCATGAGTGCTTCCTGTAGAGGCAAAGAGACAGGCAGGTTGTGAATTGTAATATTGTCTTCCAGTACCTATTTCACAATGCTACTCTATATGGAAGTTTACTCAACAAATCTTATCCGAACGTTCAGGTGTTGGTTATACCATGTAAACTATAATCTATGGATTGAGAATACAAGTCTAGAAACCAAATGTCACCCTAACTTAACCTCTAGTTTTTGCTTATATTAATTGTCAGAAATCAGACTCTTAAGAACCAAAACCAGATGCTAGAATGAAGTATTGCAGAATATTCAGTCCAATATTCTGTTCACATAAAAATAGAAAGCAAGAAAAAAGGGAAACTCCAGATTGTAGCTATCGAATCCAATCTGCAGCTGTATCTAAATCTGACGCAGATCTTAACGCTCCTAAACTGGAGCATAAAAATCTCCCATGCCAGCTTGAAGCAGATGGATTGAAAACTAGGACCAAACAAGGCCTTACACATCAGCTAACTGATCAATAGAACATACAGAGGGTGTCACGATAATTTTCTTTTGAACAACATCCCAGACAAAATGGCAATCCACTTCAATATGGTTTGTTCTTTTATGGAAAATAGGATTACTAGCAATACAAGTGGCAACTTGATTATTGCAAAACATTTTCATCAGAGAGGAAATTGGAATCCCCATCTCCAGTAAAGGACGAAGCCACATCAACTTTGCAACCGTGTGAGCCATGGCTTTATACTCTGCTTTAGCACTAGATTAGGCAACAGTAGACTGGCTTTTACTTCTCCAAGTCGTAAGGTACCCTCCAAGAAATGTACAATAACCTGTAGTAGACCAACGGTCAACTGTAGATCCTGTCCAATCTTCATTAGAGAAGGCAACCAATTCTATAATCCAATTAAGACGATAAATGAGTTCCTTACCAGGAGCACTCTTGGGATACCGAAGCACTCTCATTGTTGCATCCCAATGGGCTTTCTTAGGAGACTGCATAAATTTGCTGAGCACTCCTACAGAATAAGAGGTATCAGGCTGTTTAACTATGAGATAGATAAGTTTTCCAACAAAACTTCTGTAACAATGGATATCATCCAACAATTCACCATCAACCAGTCCAAATTTTAATTGAGGGTCCATGGGGATGGCAATAGGTTGGAGGCAAGCATTCCAGACTTTCAGTCGTTGTCAAAAGATCTAAAACATACTTTCTCTATGGTAGGCTAATTTCTTTTTTACTACGGATTGCCTCAATTCGAAGAAAGTATTGTAGGCTATCGAATTCTTTAGTCTGGAATTGCTTATGTAATTGTGTCTTTACTACATTAATGGCATCAACATCATTCCATGAAAGAATTATATCGTCAACATACATAGCCATAATAATCATATTGTTGTCTTGCCGTCGAACAAAAATAGAATGGTCAGAATAACATTGAACAAACCCATAAGACTCCATAGTACTACTAAATTTCTCAAACCAAGCCTGCGGAGACTAATTGAGACCTTCAATTGCTTTATGTAACTTGCAAGCATGAGTGCGATCCTCCCCCTAAGCAATATATCCAAGAGGTTGCTCCATAAAAGCCTCCCTATAGAGGTCACCATACAAAACATATTTTTTTATATCTAGCTGAAGAAGAATTTAGTCATGATTTACAAGTAGAGAAATTAGAACTCAAACACAATTGAGCCTAGCGACCGGAGAGAGAGTTTCAAATAGTCAACACCATAAGTTTGAGCATAGCTGGCTACCAAGTGAGCCTTGAGCCTTTCAACGATACCATCAAAGTGATACTTGACAGTGTACACCTAGAGACAACGAACCCAATCCTTTCCAGGGTGTAAATCTACCAGAGACCATGTATTTCGAGATTGTAAAGCATCCATTTTCACATTCATAGTGACTTTCCACCTAGGGATTTTAAGGGCCTTAGGGAAATGAGTTGGAATATGAGTGACAAAAAGGAAACAACAAGATGATGAAAAATAGGAGGTAAATGAGAGACATACACAGTTAGAAATAGGATAAAGGAGACAGTTGAAATGTAGGTATTAATATAGGAAGATGATTCCCCAAGTCTAGCGGGGTCTAGATGTTTAAATTGAAAGACATTAAGGTTATTGTTTTTAGGGTCTTAGGAAATATAAAAATTCAAGAAAATAATTATATTGAATCGGATGATTAGAATGGGGTCAAATTGAGATCCAAGGTCACTACGGTTGAGGGGATGAGGCACCTAAAATTTGGGACAGGCCTAACAGTTGGTTTGGTGTAGATTTGACCTTGAAATTTGGGTCTCAAGAGAAGTCCAAAAATTCAAGAAAGTAAAAGAGAAGGGTGTGAGGGATGGGGAAGGCTAGGGTTGGGGTTGGGAATGTTGTTTTCTTACTTGGGAATTAATGGATGCTGTTGGATTCAAGAACACTTGCTGCAATTGAAGAAGAAAACACTCTAATTCTGCCGTGGCCTTCCCAAGAAGACCACAACCTTACTTGCCTTCAAACTTAGAATTTTATTACTCAATTTCAACTTGTAGTTACATGGTTTGAGGGCTTTAATTATAGCCTCAAATAGTGAAATATAAAAGGACTTTTAAGTTGGAAAACCAATTAGAACTCTAACTAGTCATGCAATTCTAACTTTGATTATTTAATGTATCAAGACTTTCACTCAAACAAGAAAACTCAATAACTAACTCTACAGGACTCCAATCTAAATTCTAGGAGTAGATATGGGGTCCTAAAAATAAGGATAGTTAACATGAACTTAGATTAGGGCATCCCTATGACTAGGAATCTCATGTAGGCAAGGACTTTTAAATTGAAAAATAATAATCAGAAAAATAAATTAAAAATATATCTAAGGTCTAGATAACACCACTTGATGGGACCCAAACCCAGTTGTCACAATTTTGGGCAAAGTTATTAAAATACCCTTGGATCGAATTAGGGATCCTAGGTTTGGGGGATCAACCCTAGGCCTTGTGAACCCCTAGAAATAATTTACATCACATGGAAGCCTTTTAGACACTCGAGGAGGCCATGATGATGGTGTCGGTTGTAGCTATGCGTAATTTTAACAAGGATTTCTTGGTGGAGACCGACACCTTTGGACTTGGTTTAATGGCAGTACTTATGCAGGAAGGGCATCCCATAGCTTACTGGATTCGAGCTTTGTCCCTTCGACTTTACGCCAAATACGTTTATAAGAAGGAGCTGATGGTGATTGTTCTTCTAGTAATGAGACATTATCTACTTGGTTGCCGCTTCAAAGTTAGACCCGTGTAGTTTGAAGAACATCTTGGAGCCAAAAATGGGGGCTGGAGGTCAGCAAAAATGGGTTATGAAATATGGGGCTACTCCTTTGAGATTATATATAAAGCGGTACAGAAAACAAGGCCATCGACGCCTTATCACGGCAGTCCAAGGGGGAAATTCAGTTGGGTGCACTCACAACCATCGTTTGGTGGGAACCAGAGCAGTTGATTGAGGAAGTTAACATCTGTCTTCATTATTGGACCATCAATTAAGATTTATTACAGAGCTCATTGGACCACCTCAAGTACTAGCTAAAGAATGGGATTTTGTACTACAAAGAAAGGTTGGTAGTAGCAGCAGACTCCTTTGATTACCAAGCCATTGACTGAGTCTCACTCCACCCTATATGGAAGACATTTTGGCCTTCTTAGAACCTAAAGCACACATTGGCTGTGGTGTATTGGGTTGGCATGAAAAAAGCAATCTGTGAGTTTGTGGTTGCTTGTGATACTTGCCAGCAAAAAACATCAATCAATGAGTTCCACGGGACTTATCCAACCCTTACCACTCCTGGGCAAGTTTGGGAAGATATCAACATGGATTTCATTGGTGGAATGCCAAAGACTTGGGGAGAGGCGGGTTGATACCATACTAGTTGTGGTGGACTGTTTGATTAAGCATGGACATTTTGTAGCACTACCCTACACTGCCCAAGAAGTCACACTAAATCTTGGTAGAGAAGTTGTCAAGTTGCATGGTTTGCCTTCTTCAATAGTCTGTGATGTAGATTGACTCTTCTTGTGCAATTTTTGGTCCAAACTATTCAAGATTGCAAGTCCACCTTGAATACACTGTGCATATCATCCTCAAATGGATGGCCAAATTGAGGTGGTTAACAGTGCTTGGAAATTTATTGCACTTGTTTTTGCGCCCGACAGCCCAAGGACTGGCCCAATTGGCTCGTATGAGCCGAGTATTGGTACAATACCTGATTGTGTCGTTAAGGCTGCGTTTGTTTGCTGGAATAAAGGTGGGATGGGAAAAAAGGGGTGGGAAAATTCTTGAAAAAAACAAAATTTTCTTACTTTTCCTTTAAATCCTAAAAGTGTATATTGTTTGGTTGCTTGGGGTGGGAAAGTTAGGAAACTTGTCTAGTGAAGTGGCAACCCAACTTTCCCACCCCATCATGCCTTTTCAAAACCCCACAAAAAGTGTGGGATTTTGTGGAAAAGTATGGAAAAGTAAAATGTGGGACCCACAATTAATACTTTTCCACACTTTCTTTTCCTTTCCTTCTCTTCTCCCTCACCTCACTACACATGGGGCCCAAATGTTTTTTTTCCCACCCCTTTTTCCCTACCTCACATTTGCAAACAAATGCAGCCTAACGAACAAGAATAGAATCCTATACTAATCTAGCTAGCAGCAAGTATAGGGTCGAATTACGGGGAACTAGAAGGCTCACTTACCAAGATTGAATTGAGCAAAAAAAAAAGAAAAGAAAAGCAATAATAGTAAATAAGTCCAAGTTTATTTATTTATTTATTATTATTATTATTATTATTATTATTATTATTATTTTTAACTTTAAGGAAAACAAGGAAATTAACTATCAATTAATGCAAAATCTTAGACTATGAATGAAGGAGGTCTTTGGGATTTTGAATACCCACTGCCTTTCACTAACCGACTTCAGTTCTACACTTCAAAATAAAATATAGCCTTCCCTAGATAGGCCCCATCTTTGCAAGACTATTGTCCTTCGCTGAAGCTGGGCACACTTAGTTTGCTTAGGTATAGAGCATCATCGGTTAGACTCATACACAATTAGGAGCATCAACTAGAAGGTATGTAACTATTCTAATTAATGAAAAATAAGCAATGGTTCATCTACATCCCAAAGAGAAAAGAAACTTTGCTACGCATTACAACAAGACTCATACAGCAATTAATAATGGAAATTGAAACTCTGCAGGGACTGCTATTGCTCGTGGACAGCAACTCTGTCGAAGGCTTCAATTTGGGACTGAATACACTGCTGAACCGCTGGATAGAAATGGGGCGGGGCCTGGTTTGTGGGTCTTCTTCTTCAGCAATGAGAGAGAGAGTGATGGGGAGTGAATGTGGGTAATATAAAATCCAATGTCCCACCAAAATCCCCAAGTTTCCTTTTTATAAGGTCTCCCTCTCTGCCCAACAATTCCTATTCTACTACTCAAATTATCTTGTATTTTCATAAAAAGAAAAGGCATCAAATCAAACCAATTCTATATTGGTTCCCAACAAGTAAAGAAAGAGAGAAAAGTGAAAGAGATTGGTGTGTATTGTTTAGAGAAGGAATAAAAAAAATTGGAAAGAAAGAAATAGGAAAGAGACGAAATGAGGAAATGAGAAAATATGAAAGGGAGAAAAGAAATCAACAACTTGCTTTCCTAATACTAAAGGATAAAATCTTATGAAATAAGAAGGAAATTACTGGAGAAAGTTGGAGGAACTTAGGCTGTTAGAGAAGAACCTGGAAGGCAGAAACTAGTCAGGCAATCCACTCTCTCTCCATCGACTTTAGGTGCTTTTGCATCATACTTCCAATTCTGCCCTTGGACCTGAAGATAAACAAAAACAGTGATTTAGCTCATATAAATGGGGAGAGAATATGAAATAAAACCTATATCTATATGATCTTTATGCACTTGTCAATACCACCTGCCATGCTTCTACCAAGATGACTTCCTTGCAGGCCGTATATGGATGTGTGGCCTCCATCCTTACCTCACTGGGAGGGCATCATACCAAGGTTGATGAGGTTGTTCTGCTGGGATGGGCATCCTGCCAAGGTTTACGAGGTTGATTTCTACATTTGGGAGAGAGACAAAGTTTTTGACGAATCAAAAGCCAACATGCAGGTAGCTCAGGACCGAATGCAACATTCTGTAAACCAACACTGGTGAGATGTTGTTCACGGGGAAGGTGTTGATGGGCCTCTGGTTACACGAGTCTATACTCGAGGGGCCAGTAAAGGTTCTGGAAGTTAGGCCAGCAATTGATAGAAATCAAATAAGGAGAATAGATAAGAGAATGAAAAAATAAGAAGAATAAATGGAACACTTGGAGAGCAAAGAGGGGGCCAGTTATGCAAATCGGTTAGGGGTCTCCAGGAGGCTGTTCTGGGGGAGGAGATGGGATTCGAGTAAGGCAAGGAAGATCAGAGGTTTTTCGAGGTAGTGGGCTGCTGCTGGAGAGTACTGGACTCTAGGTTACTCAGACCTGTTTTTGCTGTTTTCATTCTATTTTTTCTGCTGTTGGGAATCATGCTGCTTGTGAGACCTTATCAACATGGAACTACCAGTATTTCTCCTTGCTAATATGTTTAAGATTAGAAGGGTTGTTGTCCTGACTTATGTTCATGGGAGGTACGCTTGTCCTATGTTCCTTTTCTCTTTTATACCATAAGTTACTTTTCAGTATATAAATCTATTTCCATTCAACAATGAACTCTGGTTGGTTGGTACTTCTTGTTTCTTCTGTCCATCTCTCTGTTGATTGTTTACAGCTTTGATACTGGTAGATGGTATTGGAGCTGTGGGCGTTCAATAGCTCTGGTTCTTACTTTTAATTTTGGTCTTTTGAAGATCTTTCCTTAGGGTTTACAGCAACCTATGCTGTCCGTGCTTTGTCTTGAAACCTGGTTTATGATTCATATGACTACGGTTTCCCATGGTGTTGATGACTACTAGAAGAGATGCTGTCACTGATATGGAGAGGAGATAAACTACTAGAAGATGTAACAACAGTTGTAGAAAAGGTGTCATGGTTGGGATAGAATTATATCCTTCTCACAGCATCTTTCAATTTTCTTCTTTTCTCAAAATCCTGGAAATACAGTAGGAAGGGTGGAAAATAATAGAATATGTTGGTTTCCTAGTGGTTTGACTAACTGATAATAAATTCAAGTGATGAATGAGATACATTCCGGACAGACAACAAAGACAATTAAAAATGAGTGAAAAGTACCATGACAAATCAGTTGGGTGGAAGACTCATTAGCAAGAATAACATTTGAGTGTTGGTGAGTTTTTCGAAAGGGAGGATAACAAATCAGGTTCACCGATTATATGATTGTAGCTACTAGAGTTAATAATCCAAGATGGATGAGATGAGGCACTCAAAAGTGCATTGTTACTAGAAGGGGAAAATGCAGCAGGAGAGGAGATGAATGACTTACTGCTGGACATACTTATGTGATTAACAGCATAATGAGATATGGGCTCAGGTTTTTGCTTTCTTTTCCCCCTTTCTTTTCCATGTAGTGGGTTTATATATTCCATTCTACCGAGAGGTCTGGTTTTTGCCTTTGCATAACTTCTTCATTTCTTCTTGTGCCCATCCCTCTTTGATTGTTTGCTCTTTCATATTGTTACAGTATTCACTGTAGCATCTGGGGAGATGTCATACTATTATGTGGCTCTGTGCTTGCTTGTCTCTGAATTCTCTTATTCAGTGATGGTTAAATTGGTTGAAGTTTCTCATGTGCTAAATCCTGGGTTGTTGAGGGAGAGCTTTGTGATCTGTCAGTGCCTTGTCATTTCTTTTTGTTTTTGTTTTTCTTTTCTTTTCTACTTTTAATTCATAATGGGATATTGAATCTAACCAGATTGGAAGGAAGAAAAAAAATGATACTCCAGAACCTGATCAACGGTAATCCTAAGGAAAAACTACCAATAACAGTGTAACCGTACAAGCTTCCACTGTTTGGCTTGGACTTTTCTTGCCTTCTTAACTCTATACAGTAAATTGCAGGTACTCATAAACTGAAAGGTGGTTTAAGTTCATTTGGACAATTCATGGGGAACAACCAGGATGAAAAAGTGGATTCCCTCATTTTATTGAAGCAGGGGGCAGAAGCTGTGAGTGAAGCTACTCAATTTACTTTACTAGTTTAAGCCTCATGTTTCTACATGGCAGTTCTGATGGTGGTTTTGGCATTCTTTCTTAGAGAGTGTTCGAGTCAACATTTGTGGGAAAGCGGTCTGTTGTAAAGGAACGTTTCTCAAAGAAATACAGGCACCCAACTCTAGATGCAAAATTGACCCTGAAACGCTTAAACACTGTCTGTTTCTCTTAGTAAAATTGCTCATTTTCTTTTGGATTCCTACTGCACATGATCCACTGGGATGCCCAGACATTCTTAACATGGTTTGACTTTGATGCAGGAAGCACGTTGTGTGGCAAAAGCAAGATGTCTTGGTGTTCCCACTCCAGTATTGTATGCTTTGGATACTGTGCTGCATACCCTAACATTTGAATATGTTGAGGGCCTGGCTATTAAAGACATTTTTCTAGAGTTTGGGTTGAATGGTGTTAACCAGGAACTAATGAATGACATTGCAGCACAGATTGGTTATACAATTGGAAAGTTGCATGATGGTGGTCTGATTCATGGTGATTTAACAACATCAAATATGTTGCTGCAAAATTCTTCCAACCAGCTGGTGACATCTTTTAGCCCACCTTCCAAATTAAGCTCGTTTCATGCTTTTAATTCTGTTAAACATTGACTTCCAACCATGTTGACTTTTCTCAGGTTCTAATAGATTTCGGTTTGAGCTTTATGTCAACCCTCCCTGAAGATAAAGCTGTTGACTTGTATGTACTCGAGAGAGCTTTACTTGCAATGCATTCTTCTTGTGGGAATGTGGTAAGTCAAGTAGGTACCAATTATTTTTGGTTTTTTTGTTCCTCATAGATCTTATATATATATATACATTTCGGCACAGATGGATCAGATACTAGCTGCATACAGGAAATCATCAAAGCAATGGTCTTCCACATGGAACAAGCTGGCTCAAGGTGCTGCACATACTTGATCCTTTCAGTTTTGTGGATGATTGGTTCTTATGCTCTGTGTAGCTAGTCATTTTCTTTAGAATAAATTACACATCCCTTCCCTCTACTGTGACCGAATGATGCATCCTCCCCCCGTTATTCGGTAATGACATTTACCTCCTCTACTGTTGATAAATACGGCCAAGTGCCAACCATACCCAGTACCCATTCTGTGGGGGAAAAATGGTGACATCAGCCTTAGTATATTCATTTAAACCCAAATATACTTGATCCCTAGCCTCATAGAGGTTGGTGAAGGCATACTCCTCTGCTCATCCCTGATCTCATCAAGGTGGGAGAAGAAACACCCCCTTCACTCAGTTCACCTCCCTATTTTCCAAAACAATGCTCAACCTTTCAGCACCCCTCCTTCCTAGCTCCACCTTGCCCTCATAACCCCCACCACTACCTACCCGGCTATCCCTGCAACCCCGCCTCCACAACCCCTTAAGCACACTACCTGATTTCATCTGGTGAAGGTGAAGCCGCAATCTTCTCCACAGTGACCTTTTTGACCTCTTCATATCCTTATGTGTGATCAAGTCTACTTCTAAATTTTTGTTCAAACTGGAAACTGGTTGTCAGGTTAGATCCAATAGTCACTTGCATCCAGAGTTTTGCAAATCTGCAACCAATTAGCCAAATTGGGTGATTCAGATCCATATTGACCTGGATATTTGATCGAAGCCATTTCTAGGGTTAGGGCAGAGTCTGGTGGATATCTGAATGATCCGAATCAGTCAGATCCCATCTGGATCCCAATTTCAAGTATTGCAACGAAAAATGAACTCGTCTGTGAGGACCATACCTGATTTAAGTCAGAAAATATGATGGGGGGGGGGGGTCTGTCTCCATGTACAAGGGTGGATGATCACTAATTGCGGGCAGGGATTATGAAAATAGGACTTGGATATCAAAGCAACAGATCCTAATCTTTTTAAATTGGTCTAGGAGACCCTAAACATCAAGAATCTGAAATCCGAGCAACTTTGTGAGGAAAGCCTTAAAATCAGCCCCTTCAGAATGTGCATAATTAATTCTATTTTTAAAAAAAATTGATGTTGGGTAGCCCTTTAATTTTGTTTTAGACGCTGAGTTAGGTATTCAATGATATTCAAGTTACAATACAAGATTTCATACATGAAACTCAGTTCACAAGCACCTGGCATGACTGTTCGGATGTTTAGGGGTGGCAGGACCAAAGTCCTGCTGTAATGCTCCGATGGTGAGCAAATTGGCAGGTATTAATCAAGTTTTAGGTTCATTTAACTCTTTCTTACTCCACATTTGGAAAACCTTTTAAGTGATGTGGAGTAAAAGCTTCATATGCTCTCCTAGGGACCAAAAATCACCAGAAAATTGTTCAAATAAAGCCCATTTGTAGGGATAAAAGACTGCAATGAGGTTTTCCTTTTGGATTTGTGTCCCAGGCTAAGAATAACAGCAAGGACTGATCAATAAATCACTAATTTAGAGGATGAATTACCCCTTTTCTGGTAGTCAGTGGCCAATTTGAACTCGCTGATGCTCCAAATGAGCTATCTGACACAGAGCTGGGAAGGGCTGATGGTGGAAGGTTCTGTATTTTGTTCCGGGAAGCAGGGGAAGATGGGTGAAAGCGTTATTTCTTCACCCACCTCTATGAAGTTAGGGATGGGCGTATTCTTAGATACCGTTAATATATTAAGGTTGTATTGCCAAAAAGAATATATTAAGATTGAGTTCATTACTTAAACCATGTTTCTTCATTGAATGGGTAATGGATATGGTTGGTGTCATCTCCGGAATTTTCTTGTCCTTAACGGGATGGTACTGACTTTCATACAGGTGCTGCATGGCTGTCATCAGCTTGTGTTGTGAGATGTTTGGTCCATACAGTTAGGACCTTGGCCAGGTACAACTAACCAACTAGCTGTTCCTATTGGTGGTTTCCAAGTAATAGGAGGTGCTACAGCCTTCATCTCTTTGAGCTGTATGCCCTTCATGAGCGCGCTTTGGAATGCAGAGGAGTTATTATTTCCCAGCTTCCTAACCTGATGCAGTGCTGGGTTGAGGATGTTTTTCTAGAACCGATTCGACAGCAAAGGCTGACATTTCGATTCTATAGATCAAAGGGGTTTCTGGCCTATCTACCTCTTCTCGGGAGGGAGGTAAAAGCTGAGCAAAAGATACACACACCCAGATAACCAATAACATGAAAGGGTTGTGTCATTCAGTCATAGTAGAGGGGTGGAATGAGTTACCTAATCTTTTTTTATTATCGGTTTTTATGTATTGAAATATTGTTTTGATCTTCTTTGCAGTACGACAGAGAGGTCGCAAGCGTACCATGGTTGGATGAGTCTTCTTCAGCAGTACAAGAACTTCCTTATGCAACATTTCAGATGAGATTCTTATAAGCTAGATATTGTTAGGTATGCAAGGATTCACGTCCAAGGGTGTCAATATCATATCGGTATTCTGTTATGTTTAGACACATTCAGATAATGTTTTATCATTTTCACACTGATAAAGTTGTATGGTATTCAGATATTCAGATTCAATTGCAAGTTCTCTCGACTGTCATTGATGTTATTATCATTTTATTGGGGAGTGTGGGTTAGAGTTGACCATTTTATTGGTGGAGTTTTTATCCTTTTATTGGTACATCTTATTGAATTCAGATGGTTTTGAATAATATCCTATTGGTTCTCTCGAGTTGAGAGTCATAGTTGACCATTTAAGTAGTGCAACCTATCTTATTCAGATAGATTGAATAATATCGTGTCGATTTCGGGGTGAGGGTCATAGTTGACATTTAACTAGTTAAGCTTTTACCATTTTATTGGTGCACTTTATTATGTAAAAAGTAAAATCATATTTGGATACTATCATATTGATTTTTGCATGGACTGAGTTACGAAATATTAAAACTTGTTGAGAATGGTGCAACGGGTAATATCTCATCTTACTAGTTTTTTCAAGTGAGGTTAAAGTTGACAATTCAATTAGTAATTTTTACCATTTTATTGATGCATTTTATTATATTCAAACAAATTCAAATATTATTTTATTGTTATAAAATAGAAAAGATATATTAAATATAAAGAAGAAAATTATGACAAGATGAGTTCAAATTTTTTTTTTGAGTTATTCATTAGAACTAGCATTTATATTAGAGTCTACAAAAAAATATAATATATGATTTTACACACAATAAGATGATCTTGATATGGATTGTTAAGATCTTCGGTTAATATGGGAATGTGGATTGTCAAGATGGTATGCTGAGATGTCTGACATCTTTATTTGGAAATTACATCTTTTGATGCGATTTCTTTGGGGGGGGAGGATAATGAATATCCATAAATAAATATTATTTATAACACTTATCTGTTTTTGGATGGAGGGTGCAAAAAATAGATCATGTTGAGAGCAAGGTACAATGTGCGATTTATACATAAAGTCGTCGATGTATCGCCCACGATCAATTTTTCAATAAGACTCGGTGATTAGATGCATAGTCGACGGCGGACCTTGGTTGTTTTGCAATCAACACTCCTCACCCATTCGGTGGGGATGGAATCAAAATCGGATGTTTATCCTCTTCACCCCGTTTTAGTCGCCTCCTTCGCTTCCAGTGTACCATAGCATACTTACCTCCTATTACTCACCCCTCCTTTCTTCAATCCTTACTAATGTTCTGTAGCTTCTGCTACAACACTGACGAAAGACGACAATAGCTCATGAAGGAAGCCATGGAGGATCAAGGAGCGCATGGCAATCCTCGACCTCATCAACGCCACCCAAATTTCCCTCACGGTAGCGGCAGCGGTTGCTGTGGTCTCGCCAGCCACCGATACGGCGACACGGAATAGATTCATCCTATTGTCATTTGGATGGAGAGTTAAAAAAAAATTTTAAGTTGAAAATATAAATTTAATTGTTGAGAGTGGGATTTGAACCCACGCCCTTTCGGACCAGAACCTTAATCTGGCGCCTTAGACCAACTCGGCCATCTCAACAGATGAATTTAAAACTGACCGTTTCATTAAATATTGATTATTTGTTGTTCTATTAACTTTACATGAGTTTAAATGATATCCCGTTGGTTTTCGCGGTGAGAGTCATGTTTGGCCACATCTTATCGATTCAAATAATATCATGTTAATTTGGTGGTGAGTGTCATAGTTGATATTTAACTGGTTAAGTTTCTACCATTTTATTAGTGCACAATGCACCCTATTATATTAGACATATTTGGATGATATCGATTTTCATATAGAAAGTGGTGCAACCTATATTATACTTATACAGATTCGTTTGATATCCTATCAGTTTTCCAAGCGAGAGGTAACATTAATTATTTAATTATTGAAGTTTTTACCATTTTATTGGTGCACTCTATTACATTCAAATATTATCTTCTCAGACTTTTGGATGAAGTGTAGGAAAAAAAAAAAATACAGTATCTTGAGGGTGGGATCTAAACCCACCTCTTTTCAGACCAAGTTAATCATATTGTATTTTTTGTTTTTTTTGTGAGGTTCATTTAGGCCAGTTTGCGCACACTTTGATTACATCCTTAGAGGAAGCTTTGTCGTCTACAATGGTCAAAAGACTCAAACCCATGACTTCTTTACTAAGAAGCATAGATCTTATCACTCTACTAACCTTGCTTTGATATATTGTTATTCAGATAGGGAGTCAAAAACAATTTATTAAGCTAACATAGCCTTTTGGATGAAAACCTTAATCTGGCTCCCTGGGCCAACTCAACGATTTCAACAAATGCTTATGTGGTTGGTTGATCATCAATAAGCTATAGAGGTTTGCTTAACATCATCGCACTAGAACTTGTAAAGGAGGTAATGTTTCAGCGTGCTACACAAACAGGGTATTCTTCTTATGTTCTTAAAAAACGCATCTAGTACAATGCTACAATTGTGGATGGGAAACTAGCCTAGTGACTTACCTAGTTTATTGAGGTGATTTTCGAGATCATTAACTATACCATGCAAAGAAAGAAATGATGGGGCTAAACAATATGCTAGTGTAAATTAAAGAAACAAACACAACTCAGGATGTGTTTTAGGTGTATCTTATTAATTATATCCAATATGGATGCATATCAGCTAATATTCTAACGATGGATACTTTAAACCTTGGTTATTGGTATACATTATTGTGATACCTATTAGGTTTATAGTGCATTTTGAAACCAGATGTTTTTTTTGGCTCAGGATGCATTTTAGGGTGTGGACTCATACAAAGCTATGATCATCTGCCAAGTCCATAAACATTTTGTTGATTTACACCGACCCCAGACAGTGAGTCCATCCATTGGGCAATCCAGCTCCAAGCACACGCTCAGGAACCGTGTGCAGAATATCTCCTAATATTGCAGAAATATTGCTCAGACCATAAGATTGGTAAATTTGACGATAGGTCTCACCCATTGATTGTTAAAATTCCATCTACATGGTGGGTCTGCTTCTCAAGCAGCCATGAACAAATTGTTGCTGCATCAACTACCAAACTCAAGACACTAACCACCTCATAATATGTGCTTCAACATACACCTGGTACCTAATAATTTTGGTCTAATACACAATACAATGATCTAAATACAGTTGCACTGAGAATTCAGTGTTGTTTTTCCACTTTCTTTATTGACTGCCTGAGAATGTGATTGACATGGATCAAATCACCTTTTGGAGGGAGAACCACATAAATAAATACAAGGTTAAACAACATAGAGAGAAAAATGATACAGAATCAACACCAGATAAATCTGGCGTATCCTTGAGAAATATTAAGAATGAATTCCCATGGGGAAGGTGTACATGTGTGTAAATGTTTCCTTCATGTGTTGGGGTTTGGAGATACTATCCTTCATAGATAATTCTTGATTTCTGGTGGAAGTAGCGGTCTTAATTTTTTATGATGGGGTAACCTTCTTGCCCTTGGTCTCTCCCATCCCAGTCTCTCCAAAAACTCTTCTATAAGCCTGTAGATTTGGAGAACACACAGAACTAATTAACTTCTCAAGCAGCATGAAACAAATAAACACCAAGAAAGGCTTTGTTTGCTACTCACAGATTACAAATGGATTTTTGTGACGATGCCAGTTCACTGTCTGGGAATGAATCGTCCAGTCGAAAACTCAACCAGACATAAAGCTCCAATACCTTTGTAGCAAATGCCATGCAAATCAAAATAGCATTAGTGAGATGTCCTACTATCGGGGAGGAAAAAAAAGAAAAAAAAAGTAAATCCCCAAATACATTAATTGCTTGGATGGTTCAAACATTGAGTATTCAAAATAAGATAACATATTCTGAGTCACAATGCTTATGAAGTCCCTAGGTTTATGTCATATAGTGAACTTTGCAATTTCTATCCCTAATTGTACCACTTTCAGTGTAATCAGTTCATATGCTGAAATTTGTTGATATTTTTGGGAGCAACTCCTAGATTACCGAATGCTCAAATCTGGAGATTGATAACAATTTGGAAATACAGCATCTTAGTTTGTTCCAGAGAACATGGATGGCTTAAATAGAAACTCATTACCTTGTGAATTGATTCAAGTTCCTTGAGTGCAGCTTGTGTTTTCGGCACCTGCAGTGTCCCGGGAGTAAATATTTCCCGAAGTCGAACAATGCCCTTCCTTGCATAGGTTTGTGCAAACTGGTCCAGTTTGACAGGCTAATCAAATTAATTCTCAATATAAAAACATTTAACAACCCCATCCCTCCCCCCACCCCACCCCAAAATAAAATAAAAAAGACACAAAAGAAGAAGAAAAAAATATATCACCAAAAGAAAAAGTGTGGGAAATTTAAGAATGTACTATACCTGTGTAAGGCCCTGAGATGAGATGTCATCGTTCATGTCAACTGGGCTGTGATCACGGAATTAAGATCTTAAGATTCAAAAAAAAAATCAAAATATATATTTCACTTGCTCATCATTTCATAGATCAGTTTGCAGTATGTCAATATTCTAGAAAACTTGTCAACCAAGTGTCACCCAGGCCTCAAAATTAGCCTATCTATTTGATAGCAGGACAATCAAATTTGAGACAAATTATGATTCATATATGTTACAGAAATTCACCACTAACAATTCCAGAAGGCCCATTATTCAATAATTGACCCAATGGGGGAAAAAATATGTTTTGTTTCTTGTCAGTTCCAACAATAAAATAAAGTCAACAAACCAATTTAATGTGTTTGAACACTAGTTTTGTGTCAAACAAAGAGATAGGACATTACCTTATGCAGAAAAGGTACTTATCATGCAATCCAAGAGGCAACTCATCAACTACAGCTGCAACTTTCTGTTTTCAGTGAACATGTAGAATTGATGAATATAAACCACCATATAAAAAAAAATGACAAGTAGGATAGGAAAAAAGTATAGGTGTGTATAACCAACAACAGAACTGACCATGAGGTGGTGATAATTGATGATTGAGAGATTAAGTGAATATTTTCAGTAACTAAGCAAAAAGGGAACTTTTAAAAAGTAAAAAAAGGAAGAAGAAAGAGAAGTAGAGGATGATGTTGCACAAAGAATTGAAGTAGGACAAATAAAGTGGAGAGATGCATCTGGAATGTTGTGTGATCGATGCATTCCCTTAGAATTAGAACAAGAATTTTATACAAACATGGAGTTAGAAGCAAAGAAAGAACATATAGATAAGTTTAGTGTAGCTGAGATGGATAACTGGTAAAACTAAGAAGGTTAAGATGAGGAATGAAAAATTAAGAGGTAATTTTGAAGAGGCTAAGCTACATACATGATAACCTATGAGAAAGCTGCCTACGGTGGCACAAACACGCGCAATGGGAGACTTTAGATGCTCTAGTACGGGAGAATGATTCGATTTAACTTGAGGGAGCTGAAAGAGCCAAGGGTAAGCCAAAATGACTCTGGGAGAAGTGAGGAAAGGCATGCATAATTTAGGCCAAGTATGGCTTTTAATAAGAGTTGATTGGAGGGAAATTATCCATGTAGCGACCCAAGCTGAGTTGAGTTGTATAAGAAAAATATAGTCCACCCTTGATTCAAGCAAATTTAAACTGCAACCTTTTAAGTATTTATACAGTATTCAGAAGCATTTGAAATACAAACCATGTGTTAATAGCTATTGCAGTGAACTATACATGGGATAATATTAAGACAAAGAAGAAGGGAGCAAGTCATACCAACATTTCTTCACAGTCAGCAATGAAATAGTTTGAAGATAACTTTGCATTGTCCAGAAACTGTTCCTACATATGGGGAAAAAACAAGAGCAGATAATAAAAGAAAAGCAATGGACCTTCTGACTGTTGCAGCCAGTCATTTGAAAATAGAAGGCTGAAATAGTCACCAAGGAGCATTTACATTTGATTTGGATTTGTCACATTATGGTGGAAGGACAACATTAGTTTTGCTGTGCATGTTAACACATCCCTAGTGTTGTAAGTCATGGATTAATGGGATCAATTAGAGTGGATGCTCCTGATAATCACCAATTAGAATCTATGGAGTCATATGTATTTTTATCTATGAGACTTCTGTCTTTATTACCACAGTAATGGGTAGTTAGGGTTACTGATTTATAAAGGGATATACTGTATACTTACAATTGTTTCTTTTCTTCATTATAAAATCATTTTCCTCATAATTCGGGCATTCAGTCTAACCATAAGCCCATTCTCCCCCTATGGGTTTCATGGTATTAGAGCAGTTACCTTCTTACTGTTGTGAGAAAAGCTTCTTGGGTTTCTTCTGAGGGGTTCAGCCATCTAATGCTGCACGTATGTGGTTCTGACTGATCTGTTGAGATCTGGTCTGCCCTCCTCTCAATTAATAGATCTGTTTTGCCTCAAAGTTCTTGCAAAAGCCTAATTTTGTAAAATTTTCAGGAACCCTGCTTTCACTGGTCAGATCTTTGTGAGATTTGGCGGACTTATTCTCTAGGGACTAGGGGTGCAGCTCAAGATTTTGGCCTTGAGGGCAGGTCAGGGCCAAAGGTGGGCCTGGGATTAGTACTTGTCCCGCTCAACCTATCCCTGATTTTGGCCCTAATCCTAATGGACACGAAATCAACTTGCAAAGAGATTACTAGAGGGATCATTGCCAATAGGTTACTTTGTTTTAGGGTTTATGCTATCTACATTTGTATTTTTTTTTTAGGTTCAAACAATTGACTTTCTATACCAGATTTATTAGGGCCAAATCATGAACAAGGCTAATCAAGGATAGGGACAGGGCCAATTAGGCATAAGGACAGGGCCAAATGGCCGATCACGAATAGGGACACAGCCAACCCGTCCCAACAAGGTCAAATCAGGGACAATTAGGGCCTGATCGAGCTTGGCTTTGGCCCGTCAGGATTTAGGGTCAGGGTTAAGATGGAAATGGGCTTACCTAAGAGCATTAAGGGCTGGGATTAGGTTTTGTAAAGCCCAACCCAGCTCGTCCATGATGCAGCCCTATTATTCTCTATATATTGCTAGCACTTCCAGTAAAGTTTTAGAATTATCCAGGTGCATATGTGATTTTAGGGTTAGTACATGCAATTCTTTATGATTCTTTCTTCTAGTGGATTGGTTGCACTCACTGTTAACAACATTAGATTACGTTAGAGGGGCACTATATCATAGTCCACATGCCTCTTTCCCTTTAGGTGTACTTTCTCTTATAAGATAAACCATAGGTATGCTCAGTGAATATCCACACCGATTTATGCTAGGAACTCAAAAGATAAAGGATCTCTCAGAATATACAAAAGAAAGAAAGTGTTTTTCACTTAGGGAACTGCACATGGGAAGGAGCAAAAAATAACCTACCAGCATCTGGTGGAAGCCCATTGTTGGATATAAACGTGAGTATAAGAACAAGAGATCAAAGGTAGGAAATAAGCCAGCATGCTGCATGGTACACAATTTGGAAGTTTAGAACAGAAGGAAGGAATTTGGGATTAATAAAAAATCAAAGATCAAAAGTAGCAGGTATGATTAATTAGTGACCAACCAATAAAACATTAAAATCAAAGTCGAGAAATTTGACTTGTCAATTGTCATCCCTCTTTTTCCAAAGATAACTACATTTAATAGTGCATGATAATCAAGAGACATGCTTTATGACTCTCACACATTGACAATCACCTCTATTGTTGGAGAAGGTGACTCCAGCGATGAATGAAGTAAAGGTAGGTCATCTGCGTCAATGCACGTCACTTCACCAGAAGGATATTTGGATCCATATCTGCCAGCCCTTCCTAAAAAATTAAAACAAGCAAATCAATCCTACGTACCAGTAAGCTACACGTGTGGAATATCTTCCAATGGAAGGAGGGAAAAATAATAGAATAACCATATAATCCAAATCAGAGCAGGGAGAGGAGCAGACCTATATACAGCAGATCACGTAACTAGCTGAGCTTCAGTATTTTATCACATTGTCAATTACAAAATTGTGCAGTGGCCATCATTATCAAACATAGCTCAAAAACTTGGTGAGATCTTGGAACACAAGAATCTCAACCATCTTGATGAGATGACGTATAGACAAGAAAAATGCAAAATGTCAAATAACACAACCAAATTTTTTTCAAGAATCACGATGATATCTCCGCCTCCTTAGTACACAGTTCAGAGTAATATACTCATAGTATTGTATAGTTAGAATAGGGAATTAAGATGTGGAAGTTTAGAGTAGTAAGGTGTCTAACACTTCTATATTAGTCAATGTACTTGGATTGGTTTCTATGTAATATGCATTGTGAACACTGTATCTTGTGGTTTGTGGTAGAAATTTTTAAGTCTCTAACTACTTCTGAAGTAATTAGCTATCTTTATCTGCACAAATTTTGGCGGCCGAAATTTCACCCTTGGGAAAAACAAGACGAAATGTCCCAACTAAAATAAATGTAACATATCTTGGTTTGTCTCAATTAAAATGGGGACCGAGATTGAACCGATGACTGGAATGGACCATTTCGGTCCATCCTTTAAGTTAGAACTCACTGGCTTCAATGAGATCTGCAGAAAATCGTAAATCTTGTCTCAGTACTGCTGTGGAGATTTTGAACATCTTGCCCTTTTGTTTGATTTTCGCCTCCAAATTCTCAATCTCCCCCCCCCCCCCACCTTCAAATCACTACACTCCTTTGTCAACAAATATCTCCCTTACTGGTTCTTTGGGGATTAAACACACCTTGAAGTTAGGTATTGTTCATTCATCCCAAAATCTTTGATTCCTTAATGGTCGATGGCTTAAAACATGTTTGTTTGTTTTCAAATCAATATATGTTCAGTTTAGAAGCATGATCTATAAATGTGTCTTGCTAAATTTTTTTTTGGTAGTGCTAGTATTTTTTTAATTTTCTGGTTTCAATAAACAGTTTGATTATGCACTTTGAAAGAAGAAAAATAATGAGTATACATCAGATATGACATTTTGAATCTAATATATGTGACCACCATCACCCATGATGGCATTGAATAATTTTTCTGTTTTATTTATTAAAATAAAATTATTTGAAAATTATAAAAGATTTTCTGTAATTATTAAAAAATTGAGAAAAATACCAATTAGTTTCTGTTTTATACTTAAAATAGTGGAATACTAGTACAAGTATTTATCTAATTACTGTTGTGGCTTCTTATAATGATGTTTATGTAATTAGTGGCAGACACATGTCTCTCATGTTGTAGGATATGAATGAGTACTTTCCATTGATTTTTACACAAAATACCTCTCCCATTGTGTTGTTTGTGCTTTAAATAGGGTGTATGCAAAAACCTAGGTCAAAACCATCAACATCAGGCCAAAACTGGCCATCGAAATGGAAAAGAAAAGGTTTCGGCCAAGATGGCCAAAGTTTCGCTGCCATCCAGGTCTCAAGGCTGGCTGAAACCAGCCTCGACCCTGAGATTCTGAACCTTGGTCCTTATATGTGTTGCACGACTATCTCTCGTAGCACTCAAGCAAGGTGTAGAACAAGCAATTTTGGGGACAGACAATTACTACTAACCAAGGATGCAAAACTAAAACACCTAAAACAAAAAAAACAAATTGAATTAAGCCTAAACAAGTTTTCCTTATGGTTTTGGAGCCAACTATAAACTACTGCCATTTGCCCATCAAAACATCATTCCAAAATGAGAGCAAAAAAAATGCACAAAATTGCCAAGATCTCAAAGAACTCGACTTTTCAAGATGAGTTTTGAACCTTGGTATAAGAAAAAACCTAAATACAAGAGGGTCTTGGTAATAGAGTAACTATTACACAAGAAGGGGACCTATGCAACCTACCATAACTAAGAAATGTCAACAATTCCCCATGATGTAACCCTGGTTCTACGGCTTGGGGAGTAGATATTAAACCTTAAAATTTGGGTTCACTCAGGATACTCTTTTTATGAACCAGCTAACAGACAAAATAATTCCTGGGAAACTTTCTTGGTTATGGGAACCCTCCAGGGAAGGAAATTGAGTCAAATAGGGTATAGGAGGGGTGGGAGAATTAAGGTTTCAATCAACTAAGATGGGATAGATTTTGGATGGATTTGGGTACTAACAATTTAGGAAAGGGTTGGGAAAAGTTAGTGTTTTAACTATAGGCAAGATGGGGAGGGACAGGGAAAATCAAGGTTTAACAAAACATAAATGGGAAGGAAGAACTTTGAGGATCAAGATTCACACTCGAAGCTGTAGTGGAAATAGGGTAAAGGTGTCGGAAGGGAAGGGAAGAGTTGGGGGAAGTTTGCAGTTGGTCTTGGGAAGGTTTGGGGGCTTTCTTGATGGATCTTGACTTCTTTCTTGGCTTTTTTTATTTTCTTTCTCTTTCTTTTCCTTTTTTCTTGTTCTTTCTTGATTTTCTTTCCTTCTTCTTTTCTTTTCTTTCTTCCTAAGATGCCGCAAGATCAAGAAAAGGGAAAGAAAAAGAAAAAAGAAAAAAAAGACGAACCCCCCCCCCCCCGGCGCGGGGGGGGGGGGGGGGGGGGGGGCCCCCCCCCCCCCCCCGAGGGGGGGGGGGGGGGGGGGGCCCCCCGGGGGGTGGGGGGGGGGGGGGGGGGGGGGGGGGGGGCGGGGGGTTTTTTGGGGGGGGGGGCCTAAACTGCAGAATATCCTTGAATTTCAGAGCTTTCGCAAGTGTAAGAGAGGGAGAGAAAAGCTTGAAATTGCTGAAAATTGCAGAAACAGTAGCAAGATTTGGGAATCCATGACTACTCTCAAGTCTTCCTTCAATTCAGTTTTTGTATTCATCAAGTCTGATTTACATGAGGGTGTGGCTCTGTTTTATAGCCTTACATCGAAGGAAAATTAACTAAGACTCTAACAACTTGAACTCAAACTAGGGGATCGACTTTGGATTAGGATATCCTTTACAACTCAACACTTATCAACCAATTAAAAGGAATTTTCTAACTAACTAGCAAAAATAAATAAGTTATTATCCAGAAGGAATCTTCTTTAAAATTGATTCCAACTAGGACTTCAATATGGATATTGATTCTTTAATAACTTGACCAAAACAGCACCAAACTCAAAAATAAAAGCAGATACAATACCCCCGGACAGAATTTAGACAGCCCTTGGTGTGCCAATTGGGTCTGGTTATAGGGTCCATCTTCAAGGGATTTTTTTCCTTTTTCCGGGGGGGGGGGGGGGGGGGGGGGGCCTGGGCCTGGTTACATCACCTTATGTCTTACATGACTCACAAATCCACCTGAATCATACTGCTAGTTTCCTGGATGTATCATGTTACTTAATGTTGGCATCTTCTTTTCTAAGCGAAAATGCTACCAAATAAACATACATTCTACGATAGAAATAATAAAAGAATAGTTCCTTTCTCATGCACATGCTATTAACTAAAGGGACTACAAAAATAATATTAGAAGGAAAAAAAAATCTAACAAAATTGTCAAAGTAATAAAAAATTCTCATTCGAAAAGATACTGAAATACCTGCGATTTGTTTGATTTCCGGTATTGTTAGATCCCGCATTTCTATTCCATCGAACTTCTTCAATTTTGAAAATATAATTCTGGAAATGTTTAAGTTTAGCCCCATTCCAATGGCATCACTTGCCACAAGAACATCAAATTCACTACTTTCATCATTGAACATTGTTGCCTGCAGTCCTAAAGAACAGATTTACTCAGCCAGTAGCCAGAACCCATATTTACTGATCCCAAAAAAAATTACTGAAGCTCAACAACCAGAATAGTCTAAGTAATAGCACCAAAAAAATCCAAATATGGGTGTTTACAACCATGGTGGGAGATCTCGCCGAGATCTCGCGAGATATCTTGCCTTTTTAGAAAGGCGAGACGAGATCTCTGGCGAGATCTGCGAGATTGCAAATCTCTCGCCAATATCTCGGCGAGATCTCGCCAACGGGACTTTTTTGGCTGCTTTAGGGGCTTTTTAAAGCCCCTGTCTCGCTCGAGAGAGGCATCTCTCGCCTCTCTCTCCCCTCTATCTCGCTGGAAGCCCATATTTGGCCGGAAAACTTCATTTTTGGCCGGAATTTGTTGGGGATTCAACATAGCAACATCATCAACTCATCTACAACAACAAATTGAAGCATATTTGTAGTGATTCAAGCATATTTCAAGGGATCTTCAAGAAATGTAAGATTTTCCCCCAAATTTGATTTTTTCCAAATACAAGGTTCTACAATGATTGTATGAGTGTGATATAAATATATGTTGATGTTCAAGCTTAGATCTACACTTTCATGGAAAAAAATTTAATTTTCTGTTATTAATTTTTTTTTTTTGAATTTTCGTATTTAAAAAATATATTATCTGAAAAATTAAAATTAAAGATTATAAATAAATACTTATGATATGAATGTGATTATTATTTATGTTAAACTACATTTAGAGGGCTACAATCTCATGTATTAATATTTTGATTATCATGCTTGCTGTATTTTTTTATATTTAAATAGTTAAATAAAATAATTATGAAAAATAATATTTTATTAAAAAATTATCTTTTTTTTTTAAAATGATGCTTATATTATGTAGTTTATTTTAAAAATACAAACATGTCTTATTGAGCATTGTATATATGTTATCTTAGAACAAAGTGTGTGTTTTGTTGTTTTATAAATTATTTTTACATAAAATAATTATAAAAAATAATATGTAATTAAAAATTTATCTGTTTTTTTTTTTAAATGATGCTCATATTATGTAGTTTATTTTAAAAATACTAACATGTTTGTTTGAGCAGTGTATATATGTTATCTTAGAACAAAGTGTGTGTTTTGTTGTTTTATAAATTGTTTTTACATGTTTTTATGTATCTAAAATTATTCTAATGATTATTTGGGAATATTCATGATTCATGTATGTATTTTAGACTTTCAATGCTGTCATTTGAATCTTAAATGGCAACTAGTGGGGTGGCGGCCTGGTAGTGGGACTCAAGACATTGCTTGGCAACATGGGGATTCACCTGACAAGAAGAAATCCCGTGCAGTATTGCCTCAGCTTTGAATTCGTGGTTCAACGTTAAAGCAACATTTGGCTGGTGGTTATAAAGATGTTGCAAGTGTCCCGGGTTCCTTATGAGTCCAAAAAACAATTGCAGCAACTTTAAGGGGAGGGAAACAAAAAAGGAAGAGATGGCAAAAAGCAAAGGGAATTTGAGGATATAGTGCTATCTAGACCTACTCTTGATGTTGATGAGGAATCAAGCGATGATGAGAGAGGAGGGGGTTATGGGTGTTGAGTCACGAGCCGAATGGAAACAGATGAGGCTGCAATGGAAGCTAGCGAGGCATCCTTACATGCATAGTGTGAGGCAATATGAACAAACAAGGGAGCGGTGGTTCGGGGTCGGGGGCATCCATGCCACCTAGACATAGTTTTCGAACCTGAAGGATCGAAAGGAGGAGGAGGAAGACTACACATTATGATTCCACATTTGACCAAGACCCCTCCCTCTTCAACCAACAAGACATCTATCAAAGAAGCATTCCCTATATGTTTTTGGAGGTAGAAGCGTATTGAGGAGGAAACTAGGTTATCAATCAGCAAATTCATGCTCTATAACAACATTGCACCCAATGTAGCCAAAACACCATACTATCGGGGGATGTCAATGCAGTTGCTAGGGCGTGTGGGGTTAAAGGCCCAACGCTTGGGAAGTAATGAATAAATATTTACCCAGATAAAGCGGGAGGTGGATGAATACATTGAATCATTAAAAGAACAATGGGTACATATGGTGTTCTTGATGGTGATGGATGGTGGTCCTACTAGACAGTCCATCATTAATTTCATGGTGAGCTGCATGGAAAGACATCCTTCCTCAAGTCGGTGGATGCCTCGGATAAGATCAAAGATCCACTACCTTTACAAGCTTCTTAGGGAGGTGGTCCTCGAGGTAGGGCCAAAGAATGTTGTCCAAATTGTCACGGATAATGGTGCAAACTTCAAAAAGCTGGTGAAATGTTTATGAGGAAGAAGAGCAGCGGGGATCCACCTCTTTTGGACACCATGTGCTGCTCATTCAATTGATCTTATGTTGAAGGACTTGGGGAAAGAATCAATCATCTTGTGGTTGAGAGGGCTAAGGTAAGTAATTTTATTTATAACCATGGTTATGTTTGAAGATGATGGGAACCCTGGGTGATCTAGTCGATGGATTGACTGATTGCCACCAACTATGTAGCTCAAAGCTTCGAGAAGTGGTGGGTCTTCGGCACATGTTTGCAAGTGGAGTGGTTTGGTTGGCGTGGATCTAGCCATCCCGATGCGTACTAGCCCAACAAACCATTGCTGATGATTCCTTTTGGAGGCGTGAATAAGACACGGGCATTATAGGCCTATTGTGTTTGTTTTAACGATGGTGGATTCGGAGAAGAAGCCCACAATGCCCCACATATATGCTGCCCTCCACAAATGAAAGAGTTAGTTGAGCGCTGCCCCTAGCACCTTCAAATCCTACGAGAGGATCATCGATAATAGATGGGAGATGCACTTGATGCATCCTTTGCACTTGGCTGGTGAGTCACTTTTAAGTCTTTAAGTTTTTGTTGTATACTTTAATTTAGATTCTTTCTTTGTTATAACTTATAACTTATAATTTATAAACAAGTAAGTTAGTAAACAACCAAATCACTAAGTCACTAACCAAATTTTTTATTTCCACAATGCAAGCTTACTACCTCAACCCAAAGTACCATTCAGAATGATCTGGGGCTTGATGTAAAGTTGATGATCACGGTGCAAGAGGTGGTGGGAGCTTGTGTCAAATCCCATCATGCAAGGGACAATTAATGGAGAGGTGAGAACTTATTCAATTGTTTCTTCAACTTCTTGCATTAGTGCATTAGCCATTAAGCATATACATAATACAATAATTGAAGAATTGGTGTACGGTCGGGGGTTCGGGGATGCCTCTGGGAGTTTTGGAAAGCCTTTTGCGGTTGCACTAGGAAAAAACTGATCCTGGTAAATAGTTCACTACTCTATAAGTCATTAAGTCTATAAGTCTATAGACTATAAGTCTATAACTTTATAAATGATAACCGATAAGTTATATAAATATAAAGATTTGCTTGCCTAATGCATTCTTATTTTTGGTTATGCGTGATGGTGGTTTCTATTGGAATTAGTGCGCCAAATCTCGCATAGCAATTAAAGTACTCTCACACTTGCTCATCCTCCGGTTGCGAGAGGCTGGAGCACCTTCTCGCTCATCCATGTAAGGTGCATTGGGGAGTAAGAGGCTCGAGAACTTGGTGTATGTGCATTACAACATGAGATTGAGAGTAGGGCACATACAAGATAATATAGATGACGACAATCGTGACCGATTGAGTTGATCGATATATTCCACGGCCCCCGGAAGATGAGGAAGATGATGTCATATATCGGTGGGTTAGGGATCGGGTGGCCATGATGGGCCGAGGCGCCTGATCCTACCATTTCTGCTCTGTGGGCCTAGATCTTGGGTGAGCACCTATCTTCGATGAGGTCGGTGCTGTAGCGGCATCGGAAGGATCATCTGTACCATTTGTGGAGCCACCCGTCGACTTCAACAACGAGGTGACAACTAGTGTGGGGATTCGGATGATGATGCCGATGATACCACTCATACCAGGCCAAGTGGCCCAATCACATCGAGTTCGAGTCGTGGAGGCGATCGGGCTGTCGTGTTTCGGTGGAAGTCGGCGTCGACAAAGGGAGTCACCCGACTCACCTCCACCAGTCCGAGTCATCCGACACATGTGAGCCACAATTCCCCTATCTCTCGGACTTATAGTAGGAGTCGGAAGAGCGGATCAAGCAGGGCGGGGGCAACCGATGATGATGCGAGCATGCATGATCTTGAATTGAACATGGGAAGCATGAGCCTAGATCGAGTGATTCACAACAGCGAGCCTATCATCGGGGTACCAATACGGGGATCACAACACCGGGTCGATTACATGGGTATTCTTCTTATGGAGGTCATACTATTCCTCAAGACCCTTCACCGGAGAGGTATGCATATGGGGTGAGGTGGGTTGTTAAATGAGTGGTTTAGAAACCCGTACCCAAATACTCAACAACTATATGAACAACAACAACAACAATGGCTCTTTCACCCACCCACGATTGACGGTTATCCCGATCGCTATTCCTCCAAAGATTCGACATGCAAACATATAATGATCATATAAACCGATATGTAACATACTTCAGTGATCAATTGACTTGGGAGTCATATGTGGCCACCGTTCAGAATCAATTGATGCGGAATGTTGAGTGATACTCTTAGTCTTGTAACTTGTAAGTTGTAAGTTGTAATCTTCTTAATTCTTATGGAGTTATGGTTGTAAAATTTTGAAGACATTTAAGTGTTTAACAATTTATTACTTTGAATCTTTGATAGTTTGAAGTTTGAACTTTGATCACTTGTTGACTTGATTCTTGAATACTTGATGTGTAATGTTATTGTATATTTGTATTTGATACTTGATGGTTGATAAATGATAACTCATTAACTTGAAGTCTTGAATTACTTGATATCTTTACATAATTACATTACATGTTGTCTCTAACTCTCTAAGACTCTAACTCTATATCTATAATCTCTATTCTCTAAGACTCTAACTTTGCATTTCACAGAATTTCAGTTTTACACATAGGGTCGACGTAGGAGACATAGTTAGGGTTATTTTCTCACAAATCTAAGGCCACCAATGTGTTCAAAAGGCCTTAAATAGGCTAAATACCAAGTTTCAGCCTAACCAGAGCCCTAAAACTCACCGAGATGGGCTACCGAGACTACCGCCAATTTTCTGGCATATCTCGACCGAGATCTCGCCATCTAGGTCGAGATCTCGGTATTTCTGAGTGGCGAGATCTCGAGCGAGATCTCCCACCATGTTTACAACTACTGCACTAACACGACCTTATCCCAGCCCAATGGTGTTGGCTACATGGATCCTTTCAAAACAAAGTAGGGAAAACTGAGATTCACACAGACATGCAAAATGAGATAAGAAATGTCGAAATGGAAAATGAAAAATGAAAGTGACAGCCCAAGAAATCAGGAAATTTTCAGCTACTTGGGAGTCAACAATATGGATCATTACGCTCCAATGGGCTGTATCTGCGAGCATACTCATCAAAAGACCAGATTATGCATGTTCTTCAAAGCCTAACCTATGGTCATTTCAGGCCTGCCCTTAGCACTTTTAGTTCCTTCATTTGGAAACAGATCACTCTTCCCTGCTGCCTCCATTGGCCTCCAGGATTTAAATGCATTCTACCTTTAATCCATACACAAACATCATGCATATACACAATGGGAGCTTCAAAGCCATTTAAACAAGCACTGATTACTACTGAAGTTGAGTGTATTTGCAGCCCTAACAAAATGAAATACCCATTTGACCATTGCATGGTTACCAAAAGGCGACCTTGACTTGCAAACAACAAACAAATTGAGTATTTATGTCCTCATGAAATGGTGCATATATAAATCATAAAATGTGAAAAGATATTGATGAATTTAACCCTCTAATTATTACTAGTTGATCGCATATGGATAGTGAACCCGATTAGAACTTCAAAAGCTACAAATAGAACTAGACAATCAACAAAAGAAAGCAACAGATAAGAAAAAGATAAACAAAAGCAATCTGTCAGTCTGTTCAGAAAAAGTAAAATCACAAGATTACCATCATCACAACCATAGAGAGGACCATACCATAAACTGAACCAAAACTTGTAAGTCTAAATTACATGCATGCTATGGGCCACAATTAGACTTACAGGAGTTCGAATCAAATTTAAATAACTCTAAAAGAGAGGGGGGGGGGGGAGAGAAAAAGCTACTGCCAAGACTCTCTCTTTATGACTCTATGCAGACACTTAGCAGAAGTAGTCAAATGGACTCATTTATATTTTTTATTTTCGGATGCCTTATGAAAGAAAACTCAGCAATATCTATAAACAGTGAATACAAGATTACTTAAAGAAGAAAATTCCACAATTACTAAACTAGAAAACAAATGAGTTCACCGCTTTTCATAAATTAACAACATTCAAATAAATAATTTTCTTTAATGTTTGAGCCTTGGCACAACAACTAGGTTCTGAATTGCAACCTGTTGGTTATGGGGTTGAAACTTGGACACAACCTCTCCTGCAAATTAGGGGGTAAGGCTGCATATATTTGCCCCTCTACTCTGAAGTAGAGGGAGCCTTGTGAACTGGAACTCTCTTCTTTAATAATAAATGCTCCTGCAGCTCTGCGTTCACTACATTAATTGAAACTTACAGGAAGTAGTAAGCCTGTACTTAGCATACTTTTTACACTTCCTATCAAAAGTTAAATCAGGAATAGAAAAGAGAATTGGATTGCCAAAAATTCTATAACCACAGACATAGCAGAAAACAAATTTATAGAAGAGCATAACTTCACAGTATCAGAATACTGGAAATGGAAATGGACCACCATGAAACTGCACTCTCAATGTAGAATGGAACAAAAGTCATATTTTTCAAAAGGAAACTGTTAAACATTCAAACAACCACATATTATTTTTCTAAGTGTGCAACTAACATTTATGCAATGAAAAGTTGATGAATTTAACTACCTGTCTTGACCGTGTCTCTGGGGGCAGTGAACCATAGACCACGGAGCAGAGATGTCTTCCCCCGCTCTCAATTTCTCTCTAGCGACACAACAGATTAGGAAGATAAATAATCAAAATATATATAAGACAATTTACTAATTGAAGAGATGATATCACTACGAGAAAGATGAACAAAAAAACAACCAAGCACACAGAAAAGCATAAGAAGCATGATAACTTTAAATTGTGGAACAAAACTAGAATTTTGATTAGGAGTAAAACAACAGAACAAAAGCACCCCAACCGCTCTGCTTTCCACCCCGAACCCCCCGTGCGTACATATGGAGGAAAAGCAAAAGTAGTAATTACCTACCTTTTGATTGTATATCTCATGCCTTGAAAAGGATACTATACAATCACCCGTGCGTATATTGGAGAAGGATCCCAAAGGAACCTTTGATGGAACCAAAGGTGATAGCCTCTCATAGGATTGAACCTTAAAAAAAAAAAAAACCACTCATCAGCAAAATGTTATAAGATCACCGTAGAAACAAAATAAGAATCCAAAGTCTTTATTATTGAATAAGAAACAAAAGTATAGCTCCAGTGACAGGATTGGCGACACAAACATTGATCCAGAATTCTAAATTTGACAAATTCATCAAAAAATATTCAGGGGCATTTTATCTGTTACTTGTAAACTACAGCTACCAAATTTACTTGTTTTGGCACAAGGAGAACTCTAACCCTCCACCCATGTCCCTCTCAGAACTCAACAAAGCATCTATTATTAGAAATGACATTTTTAGCAATCCATAGATGAAGGCGAAAATATGTCAAAGAGAAGACCAGCCCTGTTTATCAGAAGATGGGAAGATCTAGTAGGAAAATATTAAAACACTATAATGTAGAGTCTTAAACCCCAAGCAATTAATACCTTGACAACATCTCCAGTTACTTCGAGTATTTCCTGAATAAGAGGGACAGCAGCAGCATCTCCACAAAGGTGAAGTTCATCTGCAGATATCCCTAACAGTGCACGAGTGAATGCAAAACCTCTTGTTCTACATCCTATCATCTGGAGAGAAAAGAGCAAATACAATAATGAAAACAATGACAACATAATCTAATGGAGGGAAACAAAGATAGTCAGGTCATTATTAGTTGACTTTCATCAAGAACACAAACTTGTGAACCACAAAGAAAAGGTAGGGAGAAAGCCTCCTAGCATTGAAGGTAGATAATTATATAGGTGGAGGATAAGGATGACATATCACTGTAGGGATGCGTTGTCAACGGTGTCAACGTACTGTGTATGTGTTGCAATTAATCCATGCCCCCACCCAAAAAAAAACCCCACCCACATACAGAAGCATAATGAAACAGAACCAAAAACCTTGGTTAACACTCCTAATTGTGCTACATACCTTGTTTTAAACATTAAAAAAAAAAAAATTTTTAAAAAAATTAAAATCCCTCTAGTATAGGAACCAAGAAACCCCATCTAATTCCTCAATGTCTCTGCTGCAAGAACCTCAGAATATCACAGAGGTTGACATAGCATAAAAACCAGTACTTTACGTAGCACATAGTGCATGAGGCACCTCATAATGTATCAGCATGTGCATGTGTTTGACTGCACAATATGGTTTAAGAAATTTAAAATGTGTCTTTAATGATCTAATACATTGTCAAGACGCTTAGGTTACTAACTCAAACAGCTCAACTGCTTTAATTGCACTCAGACGTCTGGACCAACATACAGAGGTGAGGCATAAATTATTTGGTATGACTTTGACAAAGTAGGGATTGGAGAATCCTACATAAAACATTCAAAAACAAGTTATGAGCCTTTGAATCAACTGCAGTAGCAAAAGAAAGGCAGTGCATACCAAGATTTTTCCCAACTAAAAAGAAAAAAGGTAAAAGCAGCAAAACTTAAACGCCAATGAGTTGCTCATTCAAAATCCATGAGCTCGATTATTCATGCAAATTTCCATCCTGTGTGCACTGAGAGTACTATGAAGCTTTTTGTTTAACATCCACACCTAAACTTTTCATGTTACTTCTCAGAAGAGTGGGAGGAGAGATGTACTAAGTCTCACACAGCTCAACAGATACGAATTGATTAACTAAGGCTCAAAAGTGACCAATGACATGCCTGAATTTCATCAATAACAGCACAACCGTAATCAGCGGAAACATCAGCCATTTCAACCGTCACAGCCTTGTGCTTTGCACCATCAACCTCCTCTTTCTCTTGTCCTGTAATCAGGTCACATGGAACATTGGCTTTATTTAACCTTTTTGACACCTCCCATGCCAATAGTCTTAAAGGACCACAGTATATTCCTGCAATAGAATAAAAGACTAACATCATAGTAAACACATAGCAATCTGAGTTTTCTAAATCATCTAGATGGTCATATGATTTATTTTTTTTTAAATGTTAGCAGTTATAAGACCTGTTAAGCTTGATTCTAATTGCTTAAGCGCATGGTATGTTTTTCCACTGTTTGTGGGACCCACATGAAGGAAGACATTGCGCTTCTTTTTTCGAGCATTTGGGTACCATGTATGAGGTCGACTGCAATAAAATACAGACTGTAAGGAAAATACTCAAATTTGAAGCAATTCAACTAGACAGCACTGTAACTTAAGGTTTTAATACAAAATGTCAATTATTGAGTACCTGGATTTGCATCCGAAAACAAAAATTAATAAGTGACGGATTGTAATACTCAAACAAATTAAAAACCGCTGCAAATAATAGATAAACCAATCCAGTTCATTTAAACTACTACTGGATCAGAATACTAAATACACAATGGAATGTCTTCATACGTTAAGTCGGTGAAGTCGAACTTTTTTGTACCAGCACTGGAGCTACTAAATCTCCTTGAGCTTGAGCCAAAGCTATCAAACACGAAGCGTACGTGCAGTTTCATCTGCGGCCGAAAAGGCTTCATATTATCTGCGAATATAAACAATGAAATAATAACTCGTTGCAGAATCAAATATTCTATCACTGTAGTTAAAATGAGTACAAGAACAAGAACGAATTTGAAACCTTAACGGATGAAAAGAAAGAGGGCAAACTATAGAACCAAAAGCAAAACTCTCAACTACTCATCTAATCCCCAAAACCAAAAGAACAGACACTGAATGAGAAAAATAACGCCATATGAAATAGAAATAGGATTAAAAGATATTCGACTGACCAAAGAAGATAACCAAGATAATTAACGGAGGGAATTTCCCGGAGAAAAAGCGGAGGCGTCATGTGAGTGATAATGGTCGCCGCCACAGAAAGACATGAATTGCGGCTTCGAAGCGAAACGAATGGATGATTATTGCTGTTCAAAGTGGCGAAATCCAATACAAAAGTTCTGTATCATCATCATTTACTATTGCAGATCGCTTCTCATGCCAAGAATTTCGACTAGTGAAGCAAAGAATCGTGTCCTAAGGAATCATGGATATTCATGCCACAGATTGGCCCGGCCATACTAGGATTGATGAATTCGATTACCGACCCGGGTCGACCGGTATCAACTCAGCTCAGTCAAATATTTTTTGGTAAACCAGGTCAATCAATTTTATCCTTTTTTTTCAGTGAGAAAGAAGAAAATAAATTTAAATCACACAGCAACAGTATCATACATTAGTTGTCGATCTTGGGATTGAACCAAAAAAGAAAAAGAAAAAAAAGTTGTTGATCTTGAGATACAATCGAAGATTGACCCTTTTATATTGCCCGACGGATGGTTTAAGGAAAATTATAAATGGGGAGTTAGAACCAAATTTTATATTCTAATTAAATAGACTAATATAGCTAAGCCTTTATATACATGATTTTAAGTACCTCATGATACAATACAATAGTCAATATATGTCAACATTAGATATAGCCAATACGTTATATATTGATACATATCTCCCTCTTTTTAAAAGATATATAATAGATTGAAATGAAATGTATTGGTTTCGATATATATTTTCTAGAAAATCACATAATTGATACAATATTCCATGTTAATACTTTAAGCCTTGGTATCCACGTGCTTTTTTTTCGAGGGGGTGGGAGATGGGGTTGCGTCTCTACATAGTTTTTTTTGGTCAAACGTCTCTACATAGTTAAGAAAACCATAACGTGGACTTTGCAAAAAAAATTATTTATTGTGAAATAGGGAAGGGATTTTTTTTTGGTTCATAGAGTAACCAAGGGGATCACATACAATGAACTGTCTTAAATTATGTTAATTTTATTTTATTAATAAAATAATATTAGTTTAAACCTTAAGAATGGTGATTTCGAAAAAAATGATTCAATGCTAACTCTAGAAATTGTAGGACCAAATGCAATCTTAAGCGTCCATCATTAGAATCCTGCAGGCTGCATCACACTCCAAAAGAAATTGATATTTTCTAACCCTAAGCATGGAATCGTTTGGGCCTAACTGAACAATACAATGGGCCTCAGATTGGCCTATTCTTAAATTTAAATGTCCATGTCCTTAGAAAATATCACTTTTAAGGATTTTTCCTTCTTCCCACATAGATTTTCCAAAAAAAAATTGGCAAATATTATTTACCATCTCCCTTAGTTGACCAAATGATACTTTACCCCTTTTCAATTGAATTGTATCATTTTACCTCTCATCTTACATCATAAAGATATCAAACACCTTCCTTTTTAATTAATTTATTTCATTTAAATTTAGTATTTTTCTAAAACCCAAAATTTCCTTTAACTGAAAAGATATTTTAGTTTAAACTCCAAAATTACCCTCAATCACCTTAGTAATTAATATAAAAAATTACCCTTAATTATTATTATTGTTAAATTTTTAAAATACCCTCAATTACCTTAGTAATTAAATCCTAAATTATCCTCAATTAATTTTATCCTTATAACCCAAAATACCCATATGCTTTTAAGTCTAGCCATATTTCTTTCGATAAGGGGAAGAAAAATAGAAATTAATTAAAAAACCTAAACGTCTTTCTTATATTTCTTTTTCTTTATTTTATTTATTATTATTTTTATCTATTGTAATGAAAAAAAAAAAAGACAGGATTAAAGAACATAAGGGTATTTTGGGGTTTTAAGGATAAAAATAGTTGAGGGTAATTTGGGTTTTTAAATAATAAGATAATTGTGGGTATTTTGATATTTTAATATAATATTAATTGAAGGTAATTTAGGATTTTAACTACTTGGGTAATTCAAAGCTTAAACTAAAGCATCTTTTCAGTTAAGGATAATTTGGGTTTTAAAAAAATATTAACAGTACAAATAAAATTTAAGTGAAAAAATTAATAGAATAGAAGTGTTCTTTGTCAAATGTCAAGTAAAAGGGAGATATGTGATATTATCCAACTAAAAAGAGGCTAAAAGGGATTTGTCATTGGTCAACTAAGAAGCAAGGTAAGTGACATTTACCCAAGAAAAAAGATTTCGGATATTTCTTGCATTTGATTGTTCCAATGACCATGTCCAAAATAATGGTCTCATAAGCTTTGCTAGAGTAAAACTTTTGATGTCAGGATTTATCCACTTATATTTATATTTTCTTGAACACTAGTCTGTCTATGAAACAAAGTTAATATTAGCTAGAGTTGGAACACACTACTAGGTAGAGCCGGAGGCAAAATCAGGATTTAAAATTTGGGAAGAGGGCATGGGGTGGATTTCATATATGGAAAGAGTGCCAAATGACCAAAATGCAAAAGAAAAAGGAAAACTTTAATAAAATTTGGTGGGCCGGGGGGGGGGGGGGTTCATTGCGCCTGGGGCAACTCTACCTCTCGTTAAAATATAATCCGTTATTCCTTCGACTACTAAAGTTTGGATCCTCTACCTAGAAGAGAATCTTGTTAGTTTTCTTAAATTAAAAAAGACAAACATAATCCTTTGATTACTAAGGATGATCTATCCTGAACATAATAAGATAATCTTGTTAGTTTTTTTAAAATAAAGAAGACAAACATTCTTTGAAACTAATAATATGTTCATCGTAATCATGAATGTTACAAGAAAAAGAGATAGAAGTTAGAAGAATGCGAAGAGAGCTTAGATAAGATGACGAAAACAAGACAGAAGACAACCATCCACATTGTGATTTGATGGCAACATGGAAGTTATTGGGAAGGTGATAGCTGACAAAGATCCCAAAGCAAGAAGATTAATTGAATTGAAATTGACAATGGACAAAATTAAGGTCTTTGCTGTGATTTTTCTCTCCCAATCTTGACCAGACAAAAAAGGTTGAATGCTTTTCAAGTTTTAACATTAATATGTTATAGACTATTCAGATTATGATTTATTATTGTACCTGCCCACTTACCATATAGGTGGCGATGTATCATTTGTCTTATTCTTTATAGTTATCCCGTGATATTTTTGTCCTGCCTCCCAGGTATCATATAAGTGGTGTATCAATTTTTTATCTTTTTCCCTTTTAATAAATGGCCATCCATGCATGCCCATATCTTTTTCTCTGGTTTGGAAAGGGTTGTTTAGACTGGTGCATCAGTTATAGGGTTGTCTCAATTTCAATGTGGTCATGTATAACTGTCTTGAACTCCAGAAAGTTGAAACTTACTCACCAAAGAAAACCAAACCTGTGTGAATGAATTGACATAACCAATTCTACACCTTGTGGGTTTCATACTGATATTTCGTATGTGAAATATCCTTTTTTTTTAGTTGATGTTCATGAAACTGTGACAGCAACTCGGACCCTGAGTTCTAGAAGGATAGTATAGTGATAGATTAGATTTGTAATGGTGAAGTGACATCATCTGAGAGTATATGTCAGAAGCTACAGTGAAGTACCGAAAACAAAAGTGCTTTGGGTATTCTTTTTTAAAGTTCAGAAACCTCACAGGGTATCTCCCATTTCCCAGAAGCTGAGCTGAAAGAAAATGACATAAGAAGAGAGCCCATCTCTCAATTCTCATTCTCAATGCCAAAAAAAAAGAAAGATTTGAGGACCAAAAGCTCTAAGTAAGCAAGAAACGGTCACTTGAGCAAGGGAAGGGTTCTTTCAAAGCTGAAAAAGTAAAAGAAAACACAAAACTGCACAGCCTCCCTTAATACCAAACTCCAAGAGATAATACTTTGCCCCAAAGTACGAATCAAAGATCACCCTTTGACTGCCTTGTTAGTCATCATTTCCCGTTTGATTGGAACAGAGGTATTTTGGGAATTTCATAGAACTCAATGGCCAACAATGGCAAGAACTTGAATGGCTGTTATCCATTTCATTTTTGTTATTAAGAATTGATGATAATCACTATCATCATGAACTACCACTATTGAAACAGCTCTAGGTTGATTTCCTAGCAGTTCAAGAGATTTGAGCCTTGTGCCCCTGGTTTTCAGATTAAAAGGTTCTTAATTATTGGAGTTTGTGGGCTTCAAGCAGCTTATATGAAAGATGAAGAAAGCAATCCATTTGCAAGAGAGAGAAGAATAATTTAATTGATTTGATCAGATCGGATGGTCGAAAGGCGATGACGGCCCACGTGGCATACGGTGTAGGAGATAAAGATTACCAATCATGCACATAAGAGAGAATGAAATCATAAATTCATCATATCTTCATTGAATGCAAACATATGGTGTCCCCCTTAAGAACCCGTTTGAAGAAGGTTTTTTTTATCATGGCTCCATGGAAACAAGAAAAGATTTCAAATGTAGGGACTCTTTGTCTAGCCTCTTTAGATTTCCATTTAACCATATAAGGGACCCAATCTTTCCTCTTTAGTTGATGATGGTTGATAGTTAGATACAACTCTTCACTTTTAAATGCTTTGGTGTGTGTTATTTTAATTCCTGAGACCCACACTGAGGTAAGTAAAACAATCAAAAAGCACATCACCTACTGATTTATATCTGCCAGATTTAATGAATAATAGACAATGCTCATTTGGAAGTCCACTCCTTAGAGACATGAAATAAATAGATTGACAGGAGAAGCATATGTTAGTGGAAGCTTCACTTGAGCTAGTGCTTTTGTGTGTGGTGGTGAAGACTGGAAGAGGATGTCTTGAGCCTTTGAGCTGGGGCTGCTAAGAATTATATCAATTTGGGTAATGAAGATTAGGGCTTCATGGGACCAAGTTTTGATGTGCTTCGCCGTCAATTCTATTAATTTAATTGTTCAACAGATAAACTAATAGCCTACTCGATTGTTTCAGAATTGGGACATTAGAAATATGCAAACTAGAACTAAAGCTAATGGAGCCAGAGTGAGAGACACAGTCTCCCACATAAGGCATGTGTTTTAAGGTTCAGTCAAGGAAGATTTCAAACCCAGAGAGCAAAAACCAAGAATGAACTTTGCTCTACCAAGACAAGAGACCAACTAGGGTGGGGGAAAGGAAGGGGGGGGGGGACAGGTATTGTAGGACACAATTTCCCAGAAGAAAGCATGGGTGAGTACTAGGGCAATTTTGAGCACTTGAGCTTAGGGTAAGGAACCATGGATGGCCCAACATGATCCTAGACTAAGGCCTTTCATGAAGACAACCCCTAAAACCATGCGGACAAAGTTTTGTATTTTATAAGAACAAAATCTAATAAAGAGAACACAAAAGCCTAAATTAGGATAAACTGTTCTTTAAGTTTCTGTGGACATGAATCTAGATTGAGTAAAAAAGAGCTCCAAGATTGCCTAACAAGTTCCCTAAATCCATGTAATCCGAAATCCATTTGCACAGAGAAACCAAATACTTACACATTGCTCCACAAAGGAAAGGTAAGAATTTGAAGGTTTTGAGAAGATACAGTAGTTCTACAGATAAACCCAACCCAAGAAGCCAAGGGAACCAGTAAAAAATTAGAAGAAAGAAATTCCCAAACCCCAACAAAATTGCTTGGAGAATCACATATTCTCCTCCCTCTAAAATTCCCTTTCAAACATTCCTTACAAACATAATAAAGCCTTACCCACAGAAAAACTGGTGATTGGTCTGGATTTTGTTTTCTGGTAAAAAGATATGAAATATAAAAGGAAGGGAGAGGAAAAGAACCAAAGAAAGAGAAACAAACTCTTCTTACATGCCCTTTATCTTTTATTTCTTCTTTAACTGCTTTTTGTCACAGAAGACCAAAATGGGAGGGAAGAGACCAAATGGGAGGAGGGTCCTTAGGATTTAGAAGACCTTAACTTTTCTGACCGCGGGCAAGACTAGTTCAGAGGAAGGAGGAGGGATGGACGCCAGCAGGGCAGTTTTTTGGTTTAGTGTGACCATTATATCCATTGCCCATGTTGGCATGGCCTTGGTTTTGTGCTAAAAAGCCTCGAGACCGAGCTTCCTTGCACTTTATTCTCTTCAAATTCGATACTTCGCTGTTCCAAGAACTAGGTTTCGAAGAGAGAAGACCTCTGCCTTCTCTCTCTCTCTCTTTATGTCAGCTACATTGTCTTGATACACCTCAAGAAGTCAGAATCTCCAATCCTACTTCCACGCGTTACAGTTTTTTTATCTATGTTCTTTCAGAACATATGAATTTGAGACCATCTCCTTTCTATTAGTTTCTTCGTTAGGAGAGAGTACCCATTTAGAGTACCCATTTGTTGTGAAGCAGTTCGTTTGTTTGAGAAAACAAGAAACCCAGGGAATCAGGGAAAAACTGGGTTCTTCTGTTTGATCCTTAATTATCTTTTGGAGATGCATAAGTAGGGGTTCTTTTTCCTCTAATTTTTTCAGCTTAAGCTTTTAGTTTGGTTTGATATTCTTTCATTTTTTGGACTTCCGTGCATCCATATAGTCTGTCACGTCCCCTGTTTTGCCCGTACAACAGTTGCTTGTAGAACTATTTTTCATTTGTTGAGGGTGTACCCCAAACACACCTTCAGACCCATTTCCTTCCATGCCTGCTTTTTCTGTTCTCTTTGTCCGGAGATCGCAGATGTGAGCTCCGAGCTCTGAAGATGCAAATTTGTGAACTAGTTTTTGGATCCATTTTAAACAGAAGTGAAATTACTGAAGTAACAGAAATAACAGAAGAACGAGATTTATAATATTTCTCAGCTGGAGAACTGTATGAAGAATTAGTGAAACAATGAGAGATGGGAACACGAAGAAAAGCAAGGTATTGAGAAAATGATACTAGTACCTCTAGTTCTCTACCCTGTACTCTTCTCCTGCTACTGCATTTTTATTTTCTTTCTCTTTTTAAGTTTTTCAGGCTTCTGATTCTTCCAATTCTTTTTCACCTTCAATGAAGCTCTCATGGTCCAAGACTCTGGTTAGGAAATGGTTCAATATCAAGAGTAAAGCTGAGGACTTTCATGCTGATGACATTGTTTACGACGGTGGGTCCTTCGATTCTATTTGTTATTATTATTTTTCTTTCAAAAATCTGAATCTCATTCATCTTCAGGATCTTTCCGGTGTTGGTTGTTAAATTACGGTTTTTTCTTATGGAATAAAGTTAGGGTTTTGGTGCTGAGAATCTAAGCCTTGACACCAGAATGAAAATTAGTTTTATATCTGCAACCAGTTCCCAGCTTGATTCCTTTCTTCAGTATTCTTTAAACACTTGTCCTTCTTCTCCCGCTTCATTTCACCTCGAATCTTCCCTACAGATTATCTATTTCTGTTCGTGGCTTCTTTGTCTTCTCCCACAAAATTTAAAATTTCCAAATTTTTTTTCTGCAAATTGAGGAGAACGGTGTCTAATGCATGAACAGTGACAAGCACACGACTCTTAACAATTTCACGATTCTTCTTCTTCAGATGGTGATGAAGAACCGAGGCACAGTTTCTCAGAGAGGGAGACATACACGATCAAGAAAAGCAAAACAGGTTCAGTGATCAGTCTTGCACAAACAATGTGGTTTTGGACCAGACCCATATAAAAATAATATGTATTTATCCTTATTTTTTCTCTTTTGGTGCGCAGACAGATTGAACAAGAATTGTGATCGGGTCCGTCGGGGAAAGGTTGATCTCGATGCTGCTCCAGTTACAGATGTGCAGAACTATAGGTTTGTTCTTGCAGTTATAGTGTTTATTCCGTTGATACAATTCTGTTTTTCTTGTTTCTTATTATATTTTTCACTTGATTTGTGGGAATAGGATTTTTGTAGCAACTTGGAATGTGGGTGGAAGATCACCACCTAGTTACTTAAATCTTGAAGATTGGCTTCATACTTCACCCCCTGCAGATATTTACGTTCTTGGGTATGTCCTTTTAACAACTATACAGTTCTCCTTTTCTATAGCTATACTACAGCAAGGTTCACTGAAGCTGTTTTTATCCCATCCTCCAGATTTCAAGAAATTGTTCCCTTGAATGCGGGGAACGTTTTGGGAGCAGAAGACAATGGCCCTGCCAAGAAGTGGCTAGCTCTCATACGGAAGACTCTTAACAATCTTCCTGGAACTAGTGGCAGTGCCGGCTGCTACACGCCATCCCCAATTCCTGATCCAATTGTAGAATTAGATGCTGATTTTGAAGGTTCAACCAGACAGAAGGCCTCTTCTTTCTTCCACCGTCGGTCATTTCAGTCTTTGAGTCGTAGCATGAGAATGGACAATGACATCTCAACCCCGCAACCCCGGCTTGATCGACGATTCAGTGTTTGTGATCGAGTTATTTTTGGCCACAGGCCTAGTGATTATGATCCTAATTTTAGATGGGGTTCATCTGATGATGAGAATGGACCTACAGATTCCCCAAGTACCAATTTTACCAATTTCTCACCAGTTTCCTATGGTGGTTCCACATCCATAGAGGACAGGGAAAGACCATCTGGATACTCAAGGTACTGCCTTGTTGCAAGTAAGCAAATGGTTGGGATATTTCTCACGATATGGGTGAGGAGCGACCTGAGGGATGATGTACACAATCTGAAAGTTTCCTGTGTTGGTAGGGGATTGATGGGTTATCTTGGAAACAAGGTACATTGTTTACATGAATCAGATTACTATTTTATTTATTTTTAATCTATTTGGCGGGATTTATGGAATACCAAGAAGTTTGCATTAGTGGAAATTTTAACCCCTTTTTTTACGGTTTTCCAGGGCTCAATCTCAATCAGCATGTCATTACACCAAACAACCTTCTGCTTTATCTGTAGCCATTTAACCTCTGGACAGAAAGAGGGGGATGAGCTAAGGAGGAACTCTGATGTCATGGAGATTCTGAGGAAGACAAGGTTTCCACATGTTCATGGAGTAGGGGATGAGAAATCCCCTGAAACAATCTTTGATCATGAGTAAGACTCTTATTTTCCAATCCACTAGGCCAGTATGAAGTTTCCTTTTTCTCTGAGATGATATAGTCCTCTTTCTTTTTCCTTTAGTCCCCAGATCATTAAGGTATCCAAAAATGCTTTTTTTTTTTTTTTTTTTTGGTTATTGCACTGGAAGAAATAACTCCAAATCAAATTGTTCAAAGTTTTCCGAAAGTTTGAATTTTCTAATTGTTTGGTCTCTTTTCCAGTCGAATAATATGGCTTGGGGATTTGAATTACCGGATTGCTCTATCTTATCGCTCTGCAAAGGCACTTGTGGAAATGCACAACTGGAGGGCATTATTAGAAAATGATCAGGTATGTTTTCTTCTTCTTTCGTGTTCCCTGCATTCATTGAAAATAGAGCAACATGTCAATCTGAACTTTCCAAAATTTTGTAGCAGCTTCGGATAGAGCAGAGAAGAGGGCGAGTATTTGAAGGATGGAATGAGGGGAAGATATATTTTCCACCCACCTATAAATATTCAACCAATTCAGATAGATATGCAGGGGATGACATGCACCCTAAAGAGAAGCGACGCACTCCGGCGTGGTAAAATCACATTTACTTATTAACCATTGAGGAATTTATGTGAATGAGGGACAATGCAGAAAGCTTTAAATTTGAGTGTTAACAGGACCTAATTAACCTTTTTCTTTTATGCATGTGAAGGTGTGATCGCATATTGTGGTATGGCAGGGGCCTGCATCAATTATCATATGTTCGTGGAGAGTCTAGATTCTCAGATCATAGACCAGTTTATAGCATTTTCTCAGCTGAAGTTGAGTCTATCAACCGTTGTCGTATGAAGAAAAGTATGAGTTGTTCTAGTTCCAGAATTGAGGTAGAAGAGTTGTTACCACACTCACATGGATATACCGAACTTAGTTTCTTTTGACTGCTACAAGGCACTGAAAAAGATCCACATACAAAGTATGCTTTCTTCCCTCTCTTGTTCAAGCTGTCTGTTTGCATCTGTACTTATTTTAATCCAAGGAATCCTGTTCCATTGCCTTATAGGAAATGAAGGAGTTCTCTACATTGAAAATATACAGTTTTCAGCCTAGGAAGACTTCATTTCTAGGAATCATACAATCTTCGAAGAATTGAAGGCTTTAACTATCATTTTTATCCTTCTCAAGGTAAAGAACCAAGCCATAAGAAATGCCAAAAGAATGGATTTATTGTGAGGATTTCTCCCTTATTGGAATTTGTTATCATGTGGCATAACCAGGCTTTGAAGAAATCATCGGATCCAGCTACAATGATTTGTCATAAGTCTTTGACTTTCAAACATGGAATGTCTCAACCAGGTGATCAATAAATCTTCTATCTTGATTCAGCTAGATTTTCTTTTACAGTCTCTCTTGCTTTGGGCAATGCGAACTTGGTAACTAAAGTTGCTAACAAGTGACCACAACATGATGGCTCTTGGGCTGAACACTGTGGACCACAAAACATTCAAGTGCTTGAATCCAAATTGTATCTGTTTTGGTATCTATACTGGTTCAACTGGTACCAAATTGTCTCTTTTTGAGACCTATATATGTATCAATGGGGACTATTCAATAGTAACTTCTCTAATAGAGTTTGTACCATGGCATACTGTCTGAAAGTGCTATTGTAAATTACTTCCTCTTTTCTTGAAAGCTTTGTTTCAATGGGTATCTTTATTCGTGCATGTTAATATTCTCATCTGTTACTTGGTCCCCTTGCAGTCAGTGGCAAAGAAACCCCCTTTGTATCAAAGAGCATCACAATGTTTCTGTCCCCCACAAGCCAGAAAAGGTTGGTCATTTTCATTCTTTGCTTTTTACCATACCTCCACTGTATTTTTCTGTTCATTGAATATTTGATCTTTGACCTCAGGTATTTGTTACAGACTTTAACTATCCTTTGTTCTCTTTCTGCAGATGTACTTCTTTTTGTAGTTTTGCTGGGTATTCAGCCCAGCACATAAGGCAATGCAACATTGTCTTTTGGATCGCATTGAAGATGAGGACAATCAAGTGGGTTTTGAGTTCTTATCAGGTAATGGGTCTTTATTGAGTTAAATGGTGCTTATGTAAGCTTAAAAGTTCTTAAAAGTAAAGACAATATAATGAAAAGGGTGTTTTGATGGTTTTTGCAGGAAAGAGAGAGACAGAGAGAATTTGCTTGCCCAATTGAGATGGTGACAGCACCTAGAGTTTGGTAGAGGATTATTTGAGTTTTGGAAAGCAAGATAAAACTGGAGATAGAGGAGGGTTTATCAAAATAATCATTTTGGGAGGTAGTTTTAATTTTTCTTTTTTCTTTTGGAATCCACAGAGAAAAAGAGAAAGAAAGGACAAGAGTGTGGAGATGTGACAGAGAACATTCATGGACTCATCATGGTTATGCAATAAGAAAGAGGAAGAGGGGATTAGAAAGGAATTTGATGGTTGGCTCTAGTGCTTCTGCAGCTGCTAATGATTTTACTGAAAAAGGCTGTTTTGTTGATTATAAACCTGTGCATGTAGGGTTAAACTTTTCTTATGTGAAAATTTAAAGTTTTTAGCAGTAAAAACTAAAAAGTACAGTAACCACTACACAAAGTTACAAGCATGGGAGGAGGTGATGATTTAAAGAAATGTTAAATCACTTTCAAGTGGAGATGAAAAGAATTAAAAGGAGGAATGCAGAGGAGTGTTGATGGGTTACCTTACCAATGTGTATGTTCTGTTTATTGGGGTGAGGGATTAGCAGTCAAAGTGGCGGGCTTGACTGTGGGAGATTTGGGGTTTTATGGGGTTTTTAATAGAAGAAGCAGCAATGTAAGTTTTTGGCTTGTGTTCACATCGCTTTCGCAGTCTAATTTGTCTTTCTTGTTATGAAAAGATGGACCACTTGGAGTTTGGGACCAGTGTCCAGTGGTGGGTAGATGGAAGAATTACAACAATTGTAGATTCTGTACATAGAGGCCAATGAAGGATTGGAATTTGGAACAGAGACATGAACCAAAAATCAAAACTGGAAATGGGTTTGTCTCCAAATGCTTTTGATTTTCTGGGATTTCTTTTTCTCTTCTTATTTTGAACTTAAATGCTCTTGATCCTCCAACTCCTTCAAGGAATTCAATTTCTGAACTGAATGGATTATGAAATCTCAACTGCTCCAACAACTTCAAAATGAAAAGGATATACAGCCTATTGTAGATTGCTTCTATTCTGTATAACTAATTAATAAGTTTTATAAAAAGTTTTTTTTCTTCTTCTTCTTTATGGGAAGAAAGAAAAAATTCATTCAAACTAAAACATCTCTCTAGATCGCTTGGAGAAATATTTAATTTGCACCCATCTCTTGGGAAGCGAGAATTCCAGTGCTAGTGGTTCTGGTTTCTCTGTTTTAATTTCTTACTTGTTTATTTATTTATATTCTGAGACTCTGTCATAAATAATTATAAATTGAAAACAATGACTTCGAACTTTCCGTACCGATTCTCAGACCTACTGGCCACCGACCATCTTTGATTTGCCAAACCCTACAAATTTCTTCCTTTTATTCAATGGTTTCGTGGTTAAATTTTGATTTTATGATTATTTCTGATGATTATTTGTGCCATTAGAGGGTTGACGATGAAAACTTCATTTCTTTATGCCTTAAAATGTCAAATGACCAATCAAAGGATTATAATTACCTGAAAGCACTTCTTCATCTTTCTCTTTTTGAGAAGTAAAGAGAGAACTGGGGACCATTGGCACAATGGTAGATCATGATCAGGAGGTACAGATGATGATGGTTTTATACTTTTAAGTTTTTAACGTTAAAATACAAAATTAACAGTACAACTTAATGATTAGATTCCAAATTATTGCATGTTTGCAATAGATCTTCTCTTCAACAATTGTATTAAGGACTGTGCAAGAAAATTACACCCAAAAAAAAAAAAAAAAGGACTGTGCAAGAAAATGACTAACTAGATTGCATGGTTGATGAAAAAGGTCATAATGCGCATGAAATACGTAGAACAGAAAAGTGGGATTTACAAACAGTTTGAGAACCACAAGAAGTCATTTTGAAGAATTCAAAGTTTTAACTAACACTGACTCCTATCCAATTATAAAGAAAATTAATAAACATCATTCGTTTAAACCCCAAAACAATTCCTGAAATATCATTCAAAGATGAAAATTTACCTTCACCATATAATACAATAACCATTCTGGAATAGGCCAAGTACGTACTGCAAGTTCCATTTTATGGATTCTTACTCTCTCTTTCTCTCTCTTCTATGATGGCTTTTATATGGAAGAAGTACGCGAAGAAGACAAAGGATACAAAGTGGGGCAAGCCTCGGTTTCCATTTTGTTAAGCAATGCCTTCCACTTTTGAGGAATACAGTACAAATATACAAGCAAAAACCAGAAAAGCAGCGCGATTTCCCATATACGAATTTAAGTTAAACCATTCAAACCCAAAAAACTCAAAAACTATTTGACTGTTCACTGTACAGCAGTGGCTGTTCACCACCCATCTAAAAGAAACTGAGTGGCTAAGCTAATAATCATCATCAGACAAAAAAAGGGGGAAAAACTGTTTCATTTGTTCTTGCAACATTTTGATTTAGAGATGTATCTTTAACTTTAATTTAAAAGAGGGAGAGAAAAACCTGCAAGCTTCAGCTTGTCTTATCTAACATGTCTCAGCACAATTTGAGTATAGAAGCAAACCATTTCGGGAAAAATAGAAAGCAGAATCCAGTGGTTGAGGGAATTGCACAAGGGTTTGTAAGAAGAGTGCAACAGATTTTCCCTTTCCCTGATTACCAAAAATAGAAGAAGAAAAATCATCTCATTTCCTTTTGTAGGTGATTTAATTCTCTGATAAGAAAAACGAACTGTAGTTGCATAGGCTGATAGGCTTAGAGGGATAAAGAAAAGGGAATCCAAGAGAAGTAAAAGATTGGTTTTCCCCTTTGTAGGTGGGTAGCTAGCTACAGTAGCACCCACAAATGGCAATGGCAAAACTGAGTTTGAATGAGGGAATTCATCAATGGACCAGTCCTCACTCTCGGTTAATGTCTAGTTTTTAAATTCTTTTGTCATCAACAGTCACTTCATCTCTTAACTTAGAGTTCAAACTTCAAAGTGATATTCTTTACTTACCCTGTACATCTTGAAGTCATGAAAAAGAAGATACACAGTTTACTGTTAATTCTGAAAAATTTTCCCTTCTGAGTTTTATGTTGGGAACCGTAGGAATTACTACTTTGACTTAATAGTCATGGATATTGAGTTGGGTTTTTTTTTTTTTTTTTCCCAGATAGGAAGAGTTGGGTTCAAATGCTTACCTATATACATTTATTTATTTGATTGCAATGGATAAGGCTTGTAAAGATTACTAAAGAAGGAAATTTATCTGTCGTTGTGGATGATGTTTTTGATTTATCATTATTTTCTTAGACTTATAATTGGAATTTTTTCTGCTAAATAATTAATTTCTGGAAAGTAAAATAGCTTTGTCAACACTCTCTGACTAAGAAGACTATTAATTACATATTCAATTTTCAGATGTGGTCGTTTTTTCCATTAAGACTGCATTTGGTGGCTAAGAAAAGAAAATTTTGAAATTAGTGCATCATCATTGCTTTTATCAAGTGCCAAACATAACCTAAGTGGAGCAACCCTTTAAGTTCATCATTTCTCATCAATAGTTTATGGTGCACGTGACTACGTGAGTCTCAATTATAAATCGATTACTAGAGAGGAATTTAAATATCTCCTTCACAGAGAGAGAGAGAGAGAGAGAGAGAGAGAGAGGAACATTTGAATTACTAGGTTTATTCTCATCATGATCACCTTAAGTGGTTTTTCTGACGTCATTCACAAAACACGAACGGTGGAGGAGACAGAAACGAGCCTGCAGCCTTATTAGGCCATGCATGCATAGTCATAGTGCAACAGTGTCTTTAAAGCTTTATTTATTGACTGCAGCCTTGCATTGCGTTTGCAGGAGAGCTGCTCTGCTCTGCTCATCTCATCTATGTCTATGTCCTTGGTAAAGCTACAGTAATAGCTCTTAAAACCATAGATAGACAGCTAAAGTAGGGACTGAGAGTCTGAGACTACCAAGAAAGTGAGAGAGAGCTAGAGAGAGTATCAATGGACATTGATTGGCTTGGGAGCAAGAGCCCAGCCATTATTACTGATTACTCTTACTGTTGCTGCCATCAACGATGTCTGTTAATTGATAGGAGATGGCCAGAGAATTTCGATTATTTATCCCTGAGTTTTAAACTTTTAATGGAAGTACTCTTGATGTCTCTGCCTGTTTGGTGTCTAATTAAGTGATGACTGAAAGGGTGAATTTGTGTGTTAGCTAGTCTCATTTGAGCTATATGCAATGATCGATGCCTCGCCTAATAGAGTAACAGAAGTTACCAACTAATACTCAATTATTTCTCTCTGCTTTCTCGATCTTATATTTGCTCTCCCATAAAGTGTGGCAGTACACTACCCTCTACCACTGCAACTACTGGAGAGACTAGAATTTAAAGAGCATGAGGGTGGAGAAATCGAGAAGAGAGCTTGCTACTTTCTTACCTTCTAATTGTAATAAGAGGTGCAATTTTGATTTTGATTCAAATTGTGAAGAGTTTAAGTTGAGAATTGAAGTATTTCGATCAGTTTAGCATAGCATAGATTAAAAAACTCATTAGGTTTGAAGTTTAGAATATTAACAAGTAACTTACATTTGGCAGTAGAATTGACATCACCAAAAGGAAAAGGAGAAGAAGAGAGAGGGTAGCTGGGTAGGGTAGAGGTAGACACAGGAGGAGAAGGTCATGGTTTTTTTGTTTTTTAACCATTTACAGCAACTTCTGACGTTTGCTACATCAATTGCCGAGGAATGATTCCGTCACGCTGCCCTCACGTGTCCATCACCCTTGTCCAGAGACAGAGAGATGAGATTTGGGTTTCTGCATTGGCTATTTGGCGAGTCGAGACTCGACAAAGTTCTCACTCCTCTGACCATCTGACACTCCCTCCTCCATTGCCTATTTGGCTTAAATAAAGTACGTAATGGCCTCTGCACAGAGAGAGAGAGAGAGAGAGAGAGAGAGGGCCACGAATTCCAGTTCCACCCAACCCAACCCTGCGTGCCTAAACTCTCCTCAAACATCCATGCCCAACCGTTTAGAGCTGAGGGTTGAGAGTTTTACAAGATTGCAATAAATTAAGAGAAAGAGAGAGCGAGATAATGAGATATATTATGTGCCTTCACTTTGCCCAAGTTCCATTCGCCCTTACTTCTCCAATAAGGCGTCAGAGCTCAGAAACCTCAACCTTTATCTAATTTATATCGATATTGCTCGACGTCAGCTTTTTTTTTTATCTTCGCCACTTGTTGAGCGTCTCTCTCTCTCTCTGTGTGTGCAGGGTTCGGTTGGGTGAGCATAGGGACCAGGTGACGCTTAAAATTCTCATCTGAAGCCACGTGAAGGCGTGTACGAGATTCTCAAGATGATGATGTTACTGCACCCAGTCCCTTCATGGGTCAACCCCTTGTTTTCATCACTGCAATCCTACCTCAGGATTGGACGAACCAATGAGGTTACCTGACCACCCCCACAAAACTGCTATGAGGTTACTAACTACCTACTCATGTCAATGCGCCTTCAAAATTTTTGCTTAATCTGGGCCTCAAGCACTACCATATGGGCTAATAGGGTTGAACCCATCTGATGAAGAACCCAACCAAATGTCCAATCTCCTATCTCTTGCCATTAAAAACTCAGGTTCCTCCCTACCAAGACAATTTGTGAAGCTGCATCAAAATTTATGGGAATGTTAGAATTTGAATTCCCCAACTCCATTCTCATAACTACTGTTCACATCCAAAAATGAAAATGCTAACTGAAGGTTGGACCCAACACACAGCCCACTTAAGGAGGCAACACGGGCAGAACCCCAACTTCTCAACTGTGATTATAATTTCAATGCTTTAGAATTAAGACAATCAAAATGATGATCAGACATCATATGCGATCAGAATATTTTCTAGGCATGGCCAAATTCACCTACTTTATGGCAATCATGTCTGCCAATATGCCAACCCCCTATCTCAAACTGAACTACTGATTGATTCATGGTCTAGCAGCTGATCTGAGTCCTTTTGCTGAATAAGCAGATTTCTCCAAGAAGTGCAGTTTTGTTAATGGAGATGCTACTTACAAATAAGGAATTGCACCACAAGCATATGACTTTGAATCCCTTTTTGTTCAACCTTGGGTTCTATCTGTGTGGGATAAATGATCTGAAATCCATCAAATACCTGCAGACCAAGGACAAAGAGTGTAGTGGAGAAGGTTTCTCAAGTAATTATCATCTGCAGTCTGAATTTGAATAAAAGCACACTATCGAAAGTGAATGCTGCAAGTCAATTAACCACCAAGAATTCGTGAAATGTATTAGGACTTGCACTAGAGAAAATTTTCAATATTATCTGTAAAATTTTATGTCACTTTTCAACTTGCAAAGAATTCCAAATTGAGATCCAGGAAACCATGTTTGACATCATCACAGTTATTTGTTTCCCAAGTCTCTGTCCATCACATTTAGACAATTCATGCGCCAAAGGTTCACAGTTTCTATTGATTCAGCTTGGATTGGTACAAACCCATTTACCTTGTCCTGTTTAAGAATCCTCTGGAGAATTGCAGGATTTATATTAAATTTCAAGATACCAGCAAGGCAGCTTCCAGTTGAGGAATCTACCTTGTGCTTCATGAATCATAGTTAGTGATGAAAACAAAGATTGGATGTTATTATTTAAGAAGTCTAGCATGGCAGCACTAGATGATGTCCCTGTTTCCTAGTGGATATTCCAAATCATGATTCATGTTACATGTAGAGAAGTTGCAAAATACTCAGTAGGTGTATTGCCACTTGGATCTCAATAATGTATAGATGAAAATGCCAGCTTATTATACTACAAAGAGCAATATCAAGAACCCTTAAATGACATGTTCTTTTACCATCTCTCAAGTTTCAATGTCCACATTTCTGGCTGATTTTAAAATGCCTAGACAACATTTGAAGGCATGTGAAATGAAGTCTTAAAGAGAACACAATGACTAGAAGGACTTAGGTTAAAGTGGTGACAACAGGTTTTTAACAGAAAACTGAAGATGTGAACTTACAAGGTATTGAATGGCAGAAGAGAATTCATGTATCTCGGATAAAGCTTTAGTTGAATTGAATATATTAGTGGGCATCATCAGCTGGAAGGATAAATGCTTTCAGTTTCAGCCATTAATATGTGGTGGAGTGCTTCCCACAGGCTAAAAAGAATTTGTCAGAACAGGCGAGTTACCCTGGGCCATGCTAAGCTATCATTGACTGATGAACAAACCTCATAAACAGAAAATTCAGATATGGATAAGCATCAATCAGTAAGCCACAGTAAGCTTTTGAATATGAATTTTGGGCCAGAAGGTTTAGATGCACAATAAGAAAGCAGTAATCAAGGTGGTGAGCCATAGCTTATTGGTACAGGGAGCAAAGTGTACCTACCAAATAACAAACCCATAACAATGCCCTGCACCCCCACCCCCCTCAAAAAAAAAAAAAAAAAAAAAAGGGGGGGGGGGGAGTACCGACTGAACATCTTGCAAGATAAGTTAATATTAAGTGGTTAAGACAAAGCAGCAATATCTGCTGGCCCAACCTGGAAAGATGAGGTGTGCAGTACTACAAGTGAGTGCTCAAAAATAAACATAATGCCATTCAAACTAGGAGGAGTTGATTCATCCAAAAAAGAAACTAGTGAGTAGTTGGAAGTAATGATGTGCTCAAGTAGACAAAAGAAAGATTGATATATAAGAGAATCCTTCATATCTGGCTGTGTTTTTATTTGGAAGATAGAGACAAGAGCTATAAAATCTCATCGTTTTACAATGTTTTCTTTCGTCAACTATTCTCTGACAAAAGGTGGTCATGCAAATAGCACAGACAGTTTCTTTCATGAACATTATCCTATTTAATTTACAACGCAAAGTATAAAAATTAAAAGACATCGTTTGGCATACGGAAAACATTGATGCAGTATCGGAAGCTAGCACACTTGCCACCAATCAAAATAAAGCTGAAATCAGAGAAAAGAGGGTATGATAAAATGACTATGAAGAGTCAAAGCACTCGAAACGTATGGAAAACATTGATGCAGTATCGGAAGCTAGCACACTTACCACCAATCAAAATAAAGCTGAAATCACAGAAAAGAGGGTATGATAAAATGACTAAAAAGAGTCAAAGCACTAGAAATGAGTATAAATACAAATACTCCCAATTGTTCGCTAATGCTACAAGGCTCAACATTATAGAGGATTCACTGGTCATCTAGTAATACAATATGCAGTTGTAGTCATCGCCAATAAGTACAATCAGTAGAATCTTACCAGGACTGTCAAAATGCCGACTGACAAGGTATAGAATTAACCATGAAGTTGCATTGCAAAAATTTCCAGGCTGACATCTGAAATCTTTTCAAAAGCAATGAAATCAATTCTAGTCCTGATTAAACCATTTGGTATATTTAACAGAGCACCTACACAGACAATATCCTTTGGGTGGTTGAACAAATGCATAACCTGAAAATTATTAGTTGAAATATCACACAATCACAGACTCTTCCAATGCTTAACAATAAATGGAATGTAAAAGACCAATTTACAAGTTAATGGTGAGAAGAAGTATTTTCCATCCGTAAAAATTCCATCTAGAAGATAAAATTTCTGTTAAACATGCAACTACTGGATCATATCCTTTTCATTTGAGGTTTTGAAGCACCAGAAACGCTCTTCACCCTCTTCTTCTGAACTCTTTCTGTTGAATCTAAAGCGGGTGTCATAATTCCTCCATCCAAAACAATTTGTTGATCTCGACATTCGCAGGAACAAAATGCACGAAGGTAACTGCATAATCAAGCATCAAGTGTTGCTGAGTTTTAAATCACCAGCTATAAAGAACTACTGAGTAACTGCAATTCTCCTTTTGGGCTCATAAATTGAATGTCATCAATGTAATTAATCATTTCATTGATTGATTTAATGACCTGAAGAGTGTATAACATTGAAATCAGGAACTCTATGAACTTCTATTCATGTTGATAATAAAAAAGTCCCTGGAAAAGAATAACAGCTCGAACAACTTTGTCTTATATCTGATGTTACGGAGGCTAAAGAAAGAAAAATGAATGATTAAATAGACAAGGAAACATGACATGTTTAACAAGTATGCAATTTCATGAAATAATAGGCTCATGCGCCCCCCAAAAAAATTGTGTTTAGACATCAAATAATGTCAAAGAAATTGTGTTTCTTGTTGCTCATAAGGAAAAATGGATAGATGTGTACATTTATTGACCAAGTGACATCATTCTACTGATGACACTAAAGAAATAAAAAATGGTGCTAATGATTTAATATCCCCCCTCACTCCCCCAAACAAACCACACACACTCCTGCCCCCTCTCCCACCCCCCCCCCCCCCCCAAGACCTTTCGGGTGGCACCTCAACTCTTCTCAGCTCTGGGGATACGACTAACGTGGCCTATGACAGGAATTGGGTTTCCTCTTGTTGAGTATTGCTCATGCTTTACATTGTGTTGCAGACGGACACAGGGTCCCACTTAGCCTATAAAGAGTCCATTTTTCTGTGGGCCTCAGAGTTTCTTTACAGTTTGAACTTGGGCCTAGGCCCATGAACAGTGAAAAACCTAATGTTGAACGAAACCTGAACCTGGGTAAAATCTTTGTCTCCTTCTTACTTGTTTTCTATTCAATTGTGTGTGATTGATCGCTCTAATCCTAACACCTTTGTAAAGTAGGCAGACCCCACAAGAAAAAAGTCGATTTAAAGTAATGAACAAACTTCAATGAAATTTTTAAATGTCATGGAAATGAAAAAGGAGAGATCTTCCATCGCTTAAATGAAAAATAATTCAAGAGGTAGAGATAGGTCGACAGCCCTATGTTATGAGGTTGTAATGAATGCAATACCTGTACATGAAAACTTCATCACTTTCGCTAATCTTCTTATTGCAGAAGTAGCAAGCCTCAAGAAAACCCGCCGACATTAGCGTGAACAGAATTCAAATGACTATCCTTCACGTCCCACTCCCGAACAGGCGAAGAAATTCTCAAAATCCTTCCACGAGGTTTCGTTGATTTCACATTCGACGGCTTCGAGAATTTCCGAACTGGTCTTGCAAAGGCTGCTGAAGAAGCACCCTTTCTCCATAGAGCTTCCGGAAAATCAATCGTGCTTACCTGACGGAAAAAATCGCTCTCTCCCACGCTTGAAGACCTTCCATCGCGCGAACGTTTACCCGGCATTGCATTAAGGTTTCAGGAAAAGGGAAGTTCGACAAAGAAAAAGGCCAATCACCGGGTACGAGCATTTAGGGATGGATGGGTACAAATCACTGCTAGGGTTTATGATGAAATAGTCTAAACTGCAACTGCTGCTGGTGACTGATCTTACCAGCTCTCCAGAAGTATCACTAACAACACAACTAGTTTCCAAACTGCGCGCGGCATTGTCGGAGAGCGCGGTGAAGAGAGAGAGGAAGCAAAGGCAGTCAAACTCTAGTCAAAATCAAACTGCCATAAACTAAATTTCGGAACCACGGTTGGGCCTTTTACTTGCACTTTTGTCGTCTGTTGCACTGACCAACGGTTTGGCAGTTAAACTTCGTCACCGAAATTTTGGACCGTCAGATCTAAAATTTAACAGTTCAGGATTTTGCTGATTTTGATTGTTTCCTTAATTTGCTCGTTTCCGAACCAGACATGAAGCAATGGGGCTTATATGAAGCAACAAAGAAAACCACGCAAATACTGTCATAACACAGAAGGGAAAAGATCAGCCAGTATTCGTTCCTTTGAATTGAAAATTCTCGTATGAAAATGCAATGAAGATTTGTTCACATAAAATAAAACATCGAGTGCTCAAAACTAAGTCACTTTAAATTCTCAATCAAGAACACGTATTTAAATTCCATGAACTAACTCGTGGAACTACCTTGATGTCAAATCTCTTTCACTTGTTTCTCCTCTTTCTAAAACTGTCCACTAATGGTGGGTTATTTTGGGAAAGAGGAAAGGGTTGGTGAAACACAAAATATTTTTCTTTTGTAGGCTTTTAAATGGAGGGTTAGAGGTTAAATCTATTGTCTATAAATGGATGGATATAGACTCTAATTGTTGTTTTTTACAATTGCCATGAAGAGACCATATGACACTTGTTCTTTGGTTGTTATTGGGTTGCAGGTCCAGTGATTACGGTGTGAGTATTTTGTAGCAAAATTTAATCTTGGATCCATGTGTGCGTATGCATATTTCTTACAACTGCATGGGACACAACAGTCCTATGTTGAGATGCATATAATCTCCATGCTTACTTGTTGTCTTGTGTAGTTTTCCCATAGCATGGAATCTTTTTACTAATCAAATAAAAACATTCCCACAATTGCTGCATATGATCCGATGTTAGACTTCTCAATCCACCCAGTAAATCATACACAAATAGTAAATGTGATCACACTAGATCAAACATCGGTTTCTCCATCATCAGTCTCCTCAACTGAGGAATTGGATTGGTAACGAGAGGAAAATACTCTGAAGAGGTTTACTGCACACTTTTTACACATAAAAACAAATGCATTGTTCCAGATGTTTCTATTAAGTGTTCTTATTTTGGATTGTTGATGCTAGAGACCACTTAGGTTCTTACTAATAAACAAGTTTTGCTTCTCTTGATTCCGGATGAAAGAAGGAAAAGACTATTGGCCCTTCATTTCAAACAGTGGGATAGAGAGGATGATGACATGGGACTAGCACCAATTTCGTTCTTTTGTATAGATTTATAGGTGTTTGGAGGCATATGAACCTCTAAGCAGCTTCAAACCCTTGCCACTGTTGATACGAAATCTTGCTCGTCCTTCCCTATCAAGTACTTGCAAAACACAGCCCTTGCCACTGTTGATACGAAATCCTGCTTGTCCTTCCCTATCAAGTACTTGCAAAACACGTGCTCGACCTTGAATGGCCGGTACCAATGTTCTGTGATTTTAACTACATAGTAGAGAATTCAAGTAATTGATCACAGAGAGTATGAATGCTTATTTTCTTATGCTTGCTTGAGGTGTTTATATAGTTTTTAGATATCAAAGTTAGACTTGGAATATAAGTCTAAGAAGAGTTGTGTTTGGAATGCAACACCCAGAATAGAGATGTACCTGTCTTATCCTTCTAGGTGATTGACATCAAATAGAGTTTTACCCTGATCAGGTATTCTCAATATGGTGGTCAGCTCTACCATAGACCGTATGGTCGGACCAAATCATATAAATAGATGGTCGGATCATCCAAACCTGAGGTCAGGCCGGATATCATAGAATGACTATTTTAGTCATTTGCAGGAAAGGTGTGGCATTTATACGATAACAAATACGATTAAGAGGGAAGGTAAGTGGTATTTATATGTTGCCTTGTTTTGACCATTTTTCGTTTAATTATATTTTCTTTATGCATTCTCTGTTCGTGGTGAACCAGTTGGATGTTCATATCTTACATGAACAGTGATTACTTGGGCAACAACTAGTAATCCTTGTTATATAATCTTTGCTGCGCATGTATTTTGTCAAACACTTATGTCTGGTTGGGTTTTGAAAATGATTTGTACTGTATTTGTGCATGTAGATGGATACAAGATAGCCGGGATGAATACACAAAAGAGCATTTGGATGCAATATGCGATGAGTTTAAGCTTTATCGGTGCCACAATTATGAACTGCCTGCATGCCTATACCAAGGGTTGAGTCCTGGCAAGGAGATTATTCGTATCAAGCAGCTCCAACTCTCCACTGGGGGATTTAGGTTTTACAAGACAAATATGTGGAAAGTAATGTCTAAGCAGGGTGATTTTTCAGCGTTCATCAGACTGGAATTACTTAATGGATTGAATAAGCACTTTAAATTTTTGCCCAATTTATCATAATGTTGTAAATTTTGGTATGGGCTGGATTTTTCATCTCTTCGTTTGCAAAAATAAGTGTTCATACAGTGGGCATTTTAATGCGATATTATACTGATGCAGAGGTTTTCGAATCGAGTTCTTTTAATTTGGGTATGAAGTTTGTGTATTTTGGATGCCGCTTTCCCTTGATTGGTAGCTCGGAACGCCTTCATATCACTGTTTTGATTAGTTTAGACTAGACACTTGATAATTTCAACTGCGGGTTAGGCCGTTAGGGCTTAAAATTGAAGTTCAAATTCATTATTTTATGTCTTAAGAGGCATGAGCGTCTACATATTTAGGGCAATGAAATGTTAGTACCTGAAACCACAGATCATTTATGGCCAACCACAGAAACCAACAGACTGAATATAGTGAGAGTTTGATTGTGTGTGGAGAGAGGGTATCATCAGCAGTGTACAAATGGTCCAAGATTTTCTAATATACACTCTTTGTAGGCCAAATTACGGGGGAAAGATTTGTATTTTTGTTTTTTTTGTTTTTTGTTTTGTTTTTTTTTTGGTAAGTAGTACTTCATTCATTAAAGAAAGAAAAGTACGGACACATAGCTGCATGAAAACACAAGGTTCACACCGAACTAAGGAGCGGCAAACAAATTGTCATCATGCTAGGGTTGTGGACATCAGTAGGGGATGGGTCAAGCCCAATATACCCTTAGAAATAAAACTGCAACAAATGCAGCACCAAATAAGCACCGGCACCCACAAAGGGGAACAAAAAACACGCCACAAAGGCGGACACATAACACGCCTCAAGGGCGGACAGACAACACACGCCTCAAGGGCGGACACAAACACACAACACGCCTCAAGGGCGGACACAAAAGTCGTTTGGTTGTTGCAGTGGTAACATCAAAAGTGCGGAGGAGGGTAACATCAAAAGATTTGTACTTTTTGATAATCAAGTTGATTGTAATCAATCCACCCCTTTTGATGAACTTGTGTATTTCCACAAAATGCCATTGATAAGATTGTTCAATGAATGAGATGCCATTGGCACCATGCCGTCTTAAAATTTAAAGGACCTTTACATTCAGTGAAACGGCACCATGCCATTTTAAATACTTGCAAAACGGTACCATGTCGTTTAGTCACTGTGATCACAATGATGAAATGGCATGGTGCCGTTTCAAATACCTGATAACGGCACCATTCCAGTTTATCACGGTGCCATGCCTTTTAAAATTTAAAGGGGAACCTCTACATTTAGTGAAACGGCATGGTGCCGTTTAAAATACCTGCAAAACGGCACCATGCCGTTTCATCATCGTGATGAAACGGCATGGTGTTGTTCTGTGCAGATGTGAAATGGCACCATGCCGTTTTAAAATTTAAAAGGAAACCTCTACATTTAGTGAAACGGCATGATGCCGTTTTGCAGGTATTTGAAATGGCACCATGCTGTTTTAAAATTTAAAGGGGATTTGTGAAACGGCATTGTGCTGTTTTGCAGGTCTTTGAAACAGCACCATGCCATTCAAATTTTAAAAGGACAACAATTAGTGAAATGGCATGGAGGAAGTCTCACAACTTCAACCTTGATTAGATATTGTAGTAATTAAAGCTTCTAATTTGTACAAGAGAGTGCATTTGAGCGGGTGAAACAGTAACGACCAGTTCTGTTGTGTATGAAGAGTTTACAGGGTTCAACCTTGTTATGAATCCAAGTTCCAGTGCCCATGAAGACTCTTAATTTCATTGTAAGATAAGTTGATTAGCTGTGTATTCTACAGATTTCCGAATATCTATACTTTATGCTAGACAACTGAGTCCCACTTCTTTCCCAGTACTAATTTTTTCATCCATTGGTAAAGGGGCAGGGTTAGGGTCGTTTGCCCTCTCCCATTCGGCCATTCTCTTTCTCTTTACCTACCTGTCCCCTCCATCTACTGTTCTTCCTAACGTCCATCAGAGAATGAAGCTGAAATAGAAGAAGCTCGACACCTACTGGAGTTATTGGATAGAGTTTATTTGATGATGATGATACCTTCTCTGAGGGGTTTATGGCAGCCCAAGAAAAACTTGATTAGAGGAAATAAGCTAGGATTCAGTTGATCTTGCGAGTTTCTGCAAGCCGATTGCAGGAATAAGCTAGGTTTCAGTTGATATTTGTGTTTCTGATCCACAACAAAGAATTTGTGGAATCTCGAACTTTTAATATTGAATTTCTACAAGTTAAGCATCACATTGACTCCAGGCATAATCATGGAGAAAATGCCAGTGTTAGTGGTACTACTATATCAATCAACCTAAACCAATCCCATCAGACATGATTTCAGTAACATTCCAAATTCGGTTTGTAATTCTGAATGCCAATTCACCAAAACAGATTTCATGGATAAACTGTGACAAAGGTGAAATTACTGAATCTAAGACGCACAACAACAACAAAAGGATGAGTTGCAACTTGCAAGTACATGATATTTGATAAATAGCATTTCATTTTGGTGCTACAATAAACCTTACCATCAACCCAGTCCCTTCAAAACTTGTAGCCTGAGAATACCTCGCATTCAAAATTCAGATTCCACGACACCCATTGAATAATTATTACCAAATGCTCAGAATAACAGAGGACAAAAATGCATAAAAAATAAGCCTCGCTATCATTAAAAAAAATTCTTATGATATTTATTGATACAATTCTCACAGGATGCCTGCTCAGTCCCTCTAGGATCTTGCTGGATAACTCATAGCAAGGTTGCTGCTAGTGAAGGTCATTTGTGTGTCACATAGATGCTTTGCCACCGCCTACTGCAATATACCCTCTTTCTCAAGATTAAGCTTCAATGCCTAGCTCTCGGATCTGAATGCTTGCTTCTAGCTCATTCAACTCATCCATGTCCAATTCATCATCATCATCGTAATCAGGAAAAACTTCAGCATCAGCAGCGGCAGCTGTTGAAGTGCTTGGTGCCTGGGAGGCAGATTCATCTTTAACCTGAATTCAACTCAGACAATAACCTAATGGCTAAAAGTGAAGGTTGTACATGCCGACTCTTAATTTATGGTCACGTAGATCATATAAGTGGGCTCATAAATGGAAAGCTGGTGTGCATGATGCCACACCTTAACAGGCTAATGACATTTCCATCACCCTTCCAGAAATAAGTAAAAAGAATTTCAAGCTGTACACAAACGTCAGACATCCAAATGCCTCAAGAGGATCACATCAAGTGCAATTCCAATCCATTCAATTACCCTGCCTTATAGGGGTGGTATGTATTTGGCACTACAGACATGCTCCAAAAAGCTAATAATATTAATTAGGTGTAAAATATCCAGCCAAAAAGAAAAGGAGAGGAAAAAGGAAAACATTAACAAAGTCAGAGCATAAAAATACATACTACCACAAAAATAACAGAAATCAAGGGTAAAATAGACAAGATAACCTAAGAAATGATAAATTTTCCAGCATTGGGATTAATAAATAACTATAATACAAAACTAAGTGATTTTTTTTTTTAAATATAAGCAGATCCCGTGATTTACTCTCTTATTTAAGTAGATCCCTGTCTGACTACCATTCCAGCATCACATACCATTAAAAAAGCCATATAATTATAGAAAAAAGAATGTCAGGATATTTCAACCAGTGGAGTCGATGCATCTAAGTAATTCCTAGGCATTTTGGGCTTACCAAGGCCAATGATACAGTGCTAGTAATTCGAAGGAACTTGGGATTAACTGGCTGGAGGGTAGGGTTGCAGCAGCTTCACAGAAAAGATTGCTACACTAATACTCACTGGGAAGGAAAAACAGAACAATCTACCCAAAGGCTAATATAGAAAAGATTGCTATACTAATAATCATTGGAAAGGAAAAACAGTAAAATCTACCCAAGGCTAATGCAGTGACACTGGAGACGGATGAGACATGTGGATAGCATGCTAGAGAAAAGGAAGGGGGGGGGGGGAGCCTCCCCCCTTTCTGCCTCCCTTTCTCAGTTTCTCCTATCAAGGGCTCACCAGCCACTACGTGAAACATAACTGGCTAGTACTGCATAAGTGATTGACAATACCCCAGTTATTGAAAAAAAGAAGGGAAAAATCCCATACTACTACACTTTCATCATGCTCCATTATTTTTGGAGGAAAAAACCATGTATTGAGAAAATTTTACGTGGAAATGAAGCAAGCCTGAACAACGTTAATCAATCATGTTCCTAAGGTACATATTAGGGAAGTTGAAATGTCCTGTAACTGCTATTTGAACACATAAGAAAGTCATCTTAAAGTACATAAATGTATTCAACAAGCAGTGGTTCAGTGATAGTCAAAAATATATTAGCCAACCATCAATGTAGGAACCAAAGAACTGAAGAAATAATTTCCCACCAATCTAGCAGAATTGAATATCCAACTTGGTTCCTTTTGAATGTATAATCTCCCTAAATTTCCCTAGCACAAGCAAAATTAGGTACCTTAAAAGGTGCTAGATAATAAGCATTAACAATTTTCTAAATCTAGGCACTTCATTTATAACATTTAAGGAAAGAGTAAATGATTACCTTCTGTTCTGCAGCTTTTGATTCTTCTTATCTCTGGTAATTCTCAAAGGTCTCCACATCATCCACAAACAAGCTAGAGTCTGAGAGGAACAACTCACGGCCACTGAAACAGATGAAAATTTCAGATTATTGCTAGCTTCTTATTAGATGAAATGCATTCAATGTTTTCAGATAAATAAAGAAAACAATACCTCATACAGTCATTCTTAGCTCTCTCAGCCCTTTGTGCAGCAAGAGTTCAAGAGTCAACGGGGTTGAAGTTGCTACTTTTGAACGCTACCACCAAAATATCACACTAGTTGGAACTAGTTTACTAAAATCCAAATTTTAGGATAGAACAATAGAACTAGTTGCAAAAAGAAAATTCCATCTACTTGATTCTCTATCTCTTCCTCAATCGATATCTTCTCAGCCTCTTCCTCTAACAAAGCTTTCATTTGAGATTTTAATACATATCCAGGAGGAAGATCATGTTAGTAATTACACTCTTTACCACCACTAGGACAAACCCGGAAGCAACCATATTGTTTCTTCTCCACTACTTGTAGAAAATGTTTACAAACCTGCATGTAACCATGACTTTGAGAATAGAGATCATGCTTTCTAATTGCAACCAACTACTATCACCATTGAAAGAACTACTAATCAAGGGGAAAAAAAAAAAAATCAAAAGCCTAAAATGTTGAACAAGTATATGGACTAGTGATAAAATACATGCTGATTTGAGGTTGATTATGTTTTGTTTGGCAGTAGGTTAGCATGCTTTAGGAGGTTATAGGATCAACTAAAAAGAAGGAACCAAGCAAATGATGTATAGCATGTTAATAAACAAACAAAGGTGGTGATTACTAACCTCTTATTGCACAACAAACAAAGCAGAACAAAACCAGTAAGCAAGGCTCGTTGTCTTAGAGGCCTCAGATTCGATCTTTGAAGACATCTACTCGTTGCTCAATGGAAATTCTTCAAAGAATCATCAATGTAACTTTAAAAAAAATGCAGTTTTTACACAAAACAGATTTTTATTCAAGGAATCCCTTAACTTTCAACCCCAAGTTAAAAAAGAAAAATCAAGAGAAAAAAACCCTTTTGAAAAGATCATCGATACACATGAAAAATAAGCCCAGAGCAAATAGTAAATACCTATAAGAATGTGCCACTGATTCGCAAAACAAGAAAGGGTAAAACAGCACTTGGTTGAGCGAATATACTAAAAGAGAGCTCTAAGAACGATCCAATGGAACAGCAAGGCGTTTGCAGAGAAAAAAACTCACAAGAATGGGTGTATCACCAACAATGTCAGTCGAGAACAGAGCTGCGGATGTGTCACATTGCTTGCGGCTGAATCTTTCCCCATGTATCGGGACCTAAAAACTTCATTCACAGAAGCACCACATAACATTCGAATGAAAAAAAGAAAAGCGTTTAGAGATAAGAAGAGATGAAGTTTGGTACTTTTGGGTGAATTTCAAAGAGAATAATAGAGAAAACCTTCTACAAGTCATAATGCGAAGCGACATCGCCGGCTGCTACGAAGGTAAATACACTAAACGAGAGCTCTCCGAACAGAAAATATCGATCCAACGAGATTCTAATCTCTGGAAAATAGATGAGGATGATGGAAGGAGAGGGGATAAAGGTTCATAGTCGTTAATTTTGCGAGAAAACTGCAAAAGATCTCTGAGTTGAGGGTTGTAAGAGCCAGAAGAACGTTTATGGCGTTGAAGGGAGAGGACAGAGCGTTTAGGCTTAGAGGCATTAACCCAAGTGGAATTGGGCTTGGAATGGAGTTGGGATTGTCTATTTTTCTTGGATTCAGAGAGTAGATTCGAAGAGAGGGGCTTGAGTTGGTCAGATAAGGAAGGAGGTTTTGCTTCTGAGTCAGTTTCAGGAGTAGATTTGGGGGTAGTGGAGGAGACGCAGAAAATGGTGAATCTTTTAGTGGGTAGTTGTCTGGAAGGTGAGGAGAGAAAAAAGGGTGTCCTTGAATCGGATGGATATGTCATGGTGAAATGAAAATCCATAACCGTGGAGATACTACTAGCAGTCATTGTTCTCTGTTCACGACAGGAGTGCTCTGTTTCAGAAAACCATATTCTCTGCTCAAAGGAAAGATATTTTGCTCTGTCGCTTTTGCCTCTACATATTTTGGACAAAGGTTCACGTTCACCACGACTTCTTCTTCAAAATTATTTTTTCTCCCATAGCTTCCTCTGAAATCAGGGTGGAAAACGAAACATCGATTATGCTCCGGTTTTGTGTATTTCAAACGATTTTGAAAACCCTATATTTTGAAACGTATACTTGGATCGAAATTTTGAAAACGTATAACCCGAGCGATTTGTAGACGGTCCAGCGGACCGTGCGAATAAACCGCTCGGTTTGTTGGACCAACTACACTTAACCTCTTATAAGTGGACGAACGATTGAGATCGTTTGGATTTTGATCCAACGGCTAATGGCTGGCTTGATCGTGTATAAGTATAATTCAATTACTCAGTTTAAAGTGTCGGTATCGGAGTCGCTCTGGTGATTTCTTTTTTTAAATTTTTTGGTAAGTCTGGTGATTTACGAGACGTATTATCTTGCATCTGAGTATTGTATCTAAAGACTAATGCATTTTAGGTTTAAAATTATCTCACACGAAATTAACCGACATGTATTCATATATAATACAAAGCACCATATCGATAAATACATCTCTCAGCAAAATCCGCTCGAAGCAGTGCCTACACCCAAGGAAAATCCCGCAGTGTACCACCAAGCTATTTAATTAACAGAAGTTAGAACTCACCAGACTACTTCGGACTCGAAGTTGAACAGTAACGTTATTAGACCGAGTGACCGATTCAGAACACCGATTTCGTGTTTCTGAAAATTTTCTGGACTATAAACACTATTTTTTTCGGTGATACCGTTTTCCCAAAATACCCTCGTATTAACTTTCTGCTTCCTTCTGCACAGCACAACCCAAGTCGGTACACCTTTTTTTTTTCCGGTCCAAAAGGGCGCACCGATTCAATTCTCTTTTGCTATTTCTTCCGTTGGCTTCTCCAGCCCGATAAGCTTGGCTACAACAGAGGAAGCAGCAAAGAAGTAAGCGTCTTCCTTTCTCATCTATAACCCTAAAACGTTTTCATCCTAAGACTTCAGTCAAACAAAGAAAGGTAAAAGCTCAGGAAAACCTATAGACAACTTAGTTGGGGCGCGCCTACATGAAAATTGCCATAGAGCCCTTTCATTCATATTTCAGTGGGCGGGCACCCTATCGTACATCGACCTTGTGCCCTTTCCCCCAGCTTCAGAGCTTTGAAAGTCTCAGTAATCATCTGCTGTAGAGCCTCTGGAATAAGTGTCGTTGGCTGTGTTGCAGGAGCAGTGGGGGCACGCCTTATTCCTTTAAACCAAGTAATAAGTATGGTTTTTTTATTATTTTACTGGCTTCCGACTAGCTTATTGACATTATAAAGAATACCTTTCAGTCTTCTACAGCTCGAGTTGGAGTTTTCAGGGAACATTCTTGCCCTTTGGTCTTTCTTCTTCGAAAACAAGTCTTCTTGAAGAAACTCTTCAATGGCGAGTACCTCGGCTGTCAAGTCTCTCAATAAGTCATCTGGTTCTAGGCGCTTTGTGGTATGCTTTAAAAATTGTATTTTAATGGAAGATAGTATTTATTCTGTTCTGTTTCTTAGTTTTTATTATACTATTTGAATTTTAATGCATGCTTTTTTTCTTCAGTTCAAGAGTTTCTCTCAGAGATTAGAAGAAATTGATATCAATGTCTTTCGAAGTTTCGACCCGGTTAAAGTGGAGCCTTCTGAGGGGTCTTCTTTTTTCCGAGACTGCCTCATTGAATGGCGGGTAAATTCTTTTTCTTTCTTTACTTACCAATATTACAGTGCCGTTATGAAATAGTACTGCAGACTGAATTATCGTCCTGGTGAGGCATGCTGTTAGTCTACTATTTTTTTCTGTTATGGAAACTTAGTGCAACATATAGCTGTAAAAAATGGTGAAGTTTGGAGTTCCAATTGCCAGCAGTTGTTATATTACGAATTAGGAATTATCAGTTTGTTTATTTTCCTTAAGCCCTAAAGCTAAAATTACTAGTTTCTAGTATACTTGGTGTACTAAATTAATCAACCTGTTCTGAGAAATCTAGGAAAGGTCATGCGATGGGTTTGGGGTGATTGATTAGAGAATTGTATTCTTGTTGTTAGAAACCTTTGTGCTGAATGATTAGTTGGGGTTTCAGTACACTACTTTTGTTGGTTGTATATCCTCAAGTCTTGTAGCATGATAACATAGAGACAGCTTTTGTGCATTAATGATTTGATTGATCACTTCACCTGTTCTTCTTTGGGTAATGTTCAGGAATTGAATACTGCAGAGGACTTCATTTCATTTTATGAAGAAATAATGCCATGGGTACAAACATTGCCACAAGTTCTACTCCACCGGGAGACAATAGTTGTAAAACTTCTCTCCAGATTGCAGATAAAGGCACGGTTGTCACTTGAGCCTTTACTCAGGTATGCTGGTTTCACTTTAAATGCCTTTTGGTTTGAAACATTGGTTTCCATATATTTCATGTATCAGGTATGTGCTGTTCTTCTTTGTTTACCTCTTCATTGACCGAAAAAAGGGGAAACTTATTGGTTAGAAACAAAACAAATAGGAAAAGCCTGACATACTTGGCTAAGATGGAGCCTATTTTTGCCATGCACAGTACAACCTAAATTTGTTTGGCCATTTCAGGTGCTAGAATCTGGAGAGTTGGGAATTAGGGAAGAAGGGCTTGTATTGAATATAATTTTTGAACAGTCAGCAAGAGTAAAGTGAAACCTAGTTTGAGACTTTGGACAAGAGGACTGGCGAAACTTGTCATTAAGTCTTTATATTGTAATAAATTGTGGTATCCCTGTCCCCCCACCCTTCCCCTTCTGGTTCTTGGTTTTTGTGACCTCACTCATCATCCTTTCTGACTCTGATCTCAGCCCAAACTTCACAGACAACCCACACTATGACAGAATAAATGCAATCTACGATAGGCTTTGAAAGATAAAAATTTGCGATGACACCTCCTCAGCAATGATATAGTCTAGTCGGAGTAGTATGGAAAAAAGGGGAGGGGTGTTTTGCATGAAAAAAAAATCATTTGTAGAAGGAAAGCTTCTTGGTTTAATGGGCTTGGGTTGGAGAGGTGTTCTTTGTCTATTTATCAATCAGGAAGGAGGCTTAAGCTGCTCCAGGACCTGTTAGCCCTTGCTTAGCCTGGTCAAATACACTTGGTGGTCTTCCATAATTGTAGATTTCTAAATTTTTTCAGTAGAGGAGCATGAATATAGAAAGTAGGGTTCCAGATACAGAACAAGGATGCAAATGCCAGTTTCAACAGTCTAGATATGAGACATCGTCAAAACTTGTTATCTAAGTCAAGTACTTTATGCCAGCCATCTCTAGCTCGAAATGGGTTTATTTTCATTGCCTTCAAAGATTGATGCATGGACTATTTTTCTCAAAAAACAAAAATAAACATAAAAATCACTCCAATTGTTACTTGTAGTTTTGACCCAAGTTTGATGGTGTATATTGTTCTTGGATATTGACTGAAAACCAGTTGTCACAGACTTCTTTATGCTTAATGTAATTTAAGAATGTGGTTGTATTCCATTTACTTAAGACATTTTATTAGAAAATAAAAAAAGGGTAAAAGAAAAGAAGAAAAAGTTGAACCCAATAAAATTAGTTCAAAGAATATCAAATTCTGATAGATAGAAGTCAAATACCCAGCTCAAGAACAAAAGTTGGATTTTTGATGGCAGGTGCGATTTTCAACTTTCAGATGCTGGGGATGGGTGACACTTTCCAGCTAGCAGTGGGGACTAGTAAACCTTATATAGGTCCTTCAGTTGAAACCATCAAAATATGGTCAAAACTAGTGAATCCTGGCCGAAACCATGCCTTTCTCCTAGTGCATCCTGAATCGTAGGTAAACTGACAAAAACTGAGATATCTTGACCAAGGTTTCCTTCGATGATCACAGAAGCACACAGATGTAGAGCATGACAGATTCAATTGTTTGCTTGTTGTGGGATTATGACTAGTCTTTCTTGAGCAGCTTCTTTTATACTGTTTTTTGCAGGTTATATGAACAATTTTTCATACTATAGAAGATTTATTTTTCTTCAAGTTGTGTTGATTTTATTAATTATTAGCATATTTAGATCTGCCAACACCTGATTTCCTCTCAAGCAAATTAAAATATTATATGTACAAAGTCTGTTCCGTTACATCTATTCTTTTAAGGTTACCTTATTTGATAAATTAACTAACCCCATCCCCCACAAAACAGGTTGACTGCAGCTTTGTCCAGAGATCTCCTGGAGGAATTTTGCCCGTAAGTTGCCTATTTCTTTGTGGAATTTCTCGTATTTAGTCAAAAATTCATGGTCTCCATCTTGCTTTTATGATTATGTATTGCACTTTTATTTTTAATGTGCCTGAATGTTGGGTGCATTTGGATTGTGTTGATCCTTTGGCCTTTCACCACCCTCCTGTCCCCGTGCTGGATGTGAAATCAAGTGCTGTTTTTCTGCTTATAATGGGCTTCCTACAAACATCTGGATCATCTGATAGACTATGACTACTGTTGATGGGGAATGATTTGAAATTCATATGCATTTTATCCTTCCATTATGTGCTTGTTCCAAGTTTCATTAGGGAAATGGTTATCCCTGCAATTTAAAAAAAAAAGGATTCTCATGAAAAGTTGCATTAGTGTTCCTTATCATGTGACAGTTTTTTCTGTTGATTGTTAGCCAACTTATATTGTTGATGGTAAGTTGATGATCCTTAAATACATGCATAATCAAGAATGTATGCACTTAACTTACTTTCCTAGTCTATTCAAAGTTTTTTTTTTGGTTCTTTGTAGTCTATTCAGAGTTGCGTTGGCCTTATCAGCAGTGCCATATTTTGTTAACTAATATCCGTGGCCAATTCAGAGGCTTGCCAACTATTTGAACTGATCTGACTTATTAGAAATCCCTGTATGAGACTGAAGACTTTGGATGTTAGATCTGGAAGACACGTAGATACTTTTTGTTTTCTTCATTTGGATGGCTTTTGATCACAAATATTTTGCAGCTTCCTGCCAAGGATTATTGATGCTTTAGTGACTCTGCTCAAAACTGGTGCTGAGAAGGAACCAGATATACTTGAGCAGGTCTGAGTTATTGTCACTTCACAGATTTGTGTTTTTCCCTTAGATTTTCTCTCTCCAGTATTCTGAAGTGAGATTCCTCTTTTGCAGATTTTTACATCTTGTTCCTGCCTTATGATGTGCTTGCAGAAGTATCTTGTTCGAAATGTTGTCCATGTCCTGAAGTAAGTAAATTTCAGTGCGATGGCTACCTTGTCCATTATTCCTTGAATATGATTTCTAATCTAAATGATTCAAAAACATGAAATATTGAAACAATTGTTAGGAATTATATATGAACATCATCTCAATGAAAATGTAAGAAATTTACAAGTTACATCAGTATAGGAAGGGTAATATTGCCCCAGATTGAAATGGTTCAACTAGGGGGCCAATAAACCAGAATCTATCTGAACCAGCAAAGTCTTGGTAGTTCAGAATTGAGTGTCAGGCCACTTGAAGGCTAGGGTAAGGTTGAAGTTGGGAAAGCTAATCGGTGAAGGGTTGGGGTTTTCACAAAATGCGTTTAAAGGCTGAGTTTGGTATTTAAGGAAAATCAGGATTTTCCTTGGGATTGAGAGGTGCAAATTGAAGAGATCTAGGATTTGGCTTTGAAATTTGTAGATGAGATTTTGATCGAGTCTCTAACCATGGGAGAAGATGAATCCATTCAAATTTGGGAGACACAGCAGATGGGTGGTTAGGACTGGTGAATTTCGAGCTTTCCTTGGAAGACCCAAAGATAGGACCCGGCCTTGGTGCAATGGTCGGTGGACCACAGTTGTAGCATGAGGTCAAGGCATTGAAACAACCCCTCAGCAAAAATTGCTAGGATAGGGGGGGGGGGGCACAGAGTTCACCCTAGGAAGACCCAAAGATTTTTAATTAGTGCAAGGGGCTTTAATGTAGATATGCTACCTTGGACAGACCCAAAGACATCGGATATTCGGACGGACATGCACCAGGCATGGTTCAAGATGTCAATCTTACTGCCCATCTTGTACGTTCAAAAAGCTGAGTTGGGGCGAGATCTCAGTGAGTTGGTCTATTTTTCCCCCTTCTGCTGGACTCGATTGGCAATTTGATGGGTTTTAAATGTAGGATGTCTCTAAAACTTGGTGCATGGCCTATTTTAAGCCTTTGAACTCACTGACACTTGTCACAATTTAAAAAGAAGTACATTAAATCTAAATTGAAGCTTGATTGAGGACCATAGGTTGTTGCTGGTATGATGAACGGTGATCTAATAGTCTAAAATACCTGATTCTGTGCTTAATCTTTCATAAAAAGTAACATCATACATTTCATGTAAAACAACTTCAATAAACTATAGAAATATAAAAATAACAATAAATTCTGTACAGTCAAAGAAACATCTTTTAAATGTGAGACTTCAAGGGCTAGTAGTTAATTAGTTGATTCACTGGCTAGAGAGGGGTGAGGATAATTGCTATATACCAACGTTTTGGAATCCAGGCAGCTGATGGATCCATGATGTGGCCTCAACTGAATGGCCAGCAACCAGGTTCTAGGGCAGAACCAGCTTGAGGTTCAAATGAGGGTTTCTATGAGTATACTTCAGGTAGGGATTAGGAATGGGTTTTGGTGGGGGGTTTTGGGCTATATTGGCTTTAACGGGGCTAGGAATGCAATAGTGAAAGTTTTGTTCAGTTTTAGTAAAGGGGGACAAAGTTTCGATTGAGACTTTTGTAGAGAAAACTTCTTGAGTTAGGTTCTGGGAAGAGTTAGGGTCCTCAGTTTGGGCTGCAACTGGAATCAAACCTAGGTTCTTTTCGCTAGGAGATGCTCACCAAGTTCAGTTTTCAATTGTTGAATCTTAAGTATTCGAATTTAAGACGCTAGGGTTTGAGAATTATAGCGTCATGTTTCCAGGGTGGAATGAAGGGAAGCTTGGGACAAGTGCCACTGATGGTGATGGACTGATGTGGCTGTGATTTGATGGAATTCAAAAGGCTGGTTATGGAGATAGGTTAGGTCAAGGAAGGGGAAGAGGAATCAAAAAGAAATTAAAGGGGAAGAGAGAAGAGGGATGAGGGAACACTGGCTGCTACTTAAAGGAGAGGGGAGCCTTCTCTTCGGATTTTTATAGTGGCTGCTGCCGACGGTCCTGATGGAGCCACATAAACAAAATGAAATCCAGCGGTTAAGAATCATATGTTAATTTTTAGCTTTTACATTTAAGGGTTAAAATTTTATTAATTATAAATTTACACCCCTCATTTGCCCGACTCGATTTCTTTCTTTATTTCATCTGAAAAATCAAGTTCAGGCCCAAGAGCATGGATGTAGGACGCAGACCCATCAGCTAGAAACTTGACATGCTCCTTCTCTGGGAATGTCTTTGCCCATGCCTTCATCACAAATGGGTCATTAACTGCAAAATCGAAGATCAGAGATTATGCGTCAAAACCCTTCACCAGTTCCTCTCCAAAATCATGGTTTCAGGGGACAAGACAAACAAGCTCAAATGAAATTACCACTAATAATCAGAATCTCATCGATGCCTTTTGCCTTTAATTCTCCTGCTTTTTCAATGAAACCTGGAACATGCTTCTTGCTGCAGACACAAGGGATCGTAGCAGTGAAATTAGAACCAAAATAGATAGGACGAAAGGGTTCTAGACAGACCTGCAAGTAGGGGTGAAGGCGCCAGGAACTCCAACGACGATGACCTTCTTACCTGCGGTGAGGGAGTGTACAGAGACATTCTGTAGCTGATCAGAATCATCGATGTTAGCCAGAGTTCCATATGGCAAATGAGGGGTGTAAATTTGTAAATTAACAAAATTTTAACCCTTAAATGCAAAAGTTAAAAATTAACATATGATTCTTAACCGTAGGATTTCATCTTGCTTATGTGGCTCCATCAGGCTGGCTGCTGCCGCAAATAAAAATCCCCTTCTCTTCTTGATCTGTGGAAGGGAGTTAGGGCCCTAGGATCACAACACTTGGAGGAGAGAGGAGTTGCCATAACCACTTGCTGGTTGGTGGGTTATAAATAGGGGAAAATTGTGAGGGAAGGTATCAATTATGTGAGTAGTTTTGGGCAGCCTTTGGCTGAGGGCAGCTTATGCTGTGGGGGAGAGTGGCACCATTTTAACCAGATTTTTCTTGCTCATTGTTCTTGCTTATTATTCCAGTAAGTCAGTTTGATATTTAGAGTAGTCGATTAGCGAGTTCCTAACAAATTGGTATCAGAGTGCGTCTCGATCTGATAGGAGGAAGTTTGAGACCAGATTGTCCATGCTTTTTGGTGAAGGGAATGTGAGTGCATGGTCATGGAGGTTATACTCTTTTGTTTGGAACAAGAGATTGGATATGAATATCAATTGGTAGTGGCTCTCCAACACATAGAAGGGGATTCCTTAGATTGGGTTACCGGAGAAAGTGGTCAGAATTTAACTGGACAAGTTTCAAGGAGGCCCTACAATTCGATTTGGTCAGGGGACGGATGAAGGAAGACTAGACAAATCAACAATGGCGCACAACACAAACGAGGAAGAAGATTGTTACTAAAAAGAAGAGGAGGATGATTAGATCAAGGAGGCGGGGAGGCATTGTTGGATTGAAGGAAATGTTTAAATGGGGGGGGGGGCAAGAACCTTTGCAAACCCCCCATGGGTAGGGGCAATAGTGAGGGAAAGGAGTCGTTATACCCATAGTAAAGGGGCATTGGTTGCTCCAGGTATGGCGGCAGTTAAGTTTTACAACAAAGAGAGGGTGGAGCAGGTGGTGGTTGAACACCTTACCCAGGTCCTGTCAACACTCTTGACCCTTCAAATTAAAACAATGAAGTTTTCAACAACAACCCCCCCCCCCCCAAAAAAAAAAAAAAAAAAAAAAAGAAAAAAAAAAGGTTAAAACGATGGAGTGGGCATTTAAAGCCCAACTCTTAAAGATATTGCTTTTGGTCTATTTCTTAGGTAACTGGGCTCTAAAGAGAAGCAGTTGCTCAACCCAATGGGTATGTTTTTGTTTTGGCAAACAGGGGCCCAGTCCATACCATTTACCCAAAGTCTTACCCAACGATATATTAAACTGGTCCCAGCTCTTATAACTAGGCCAAGGTCTGACTTGGGACCAGTTTGACTTAGGGAATCAATCAGTCCATGGCAGTCCAACTGAGCCGACAAATGAGGGGACCACCATTTTCTACCTCCAAAACTTGCACATGAACTTTGGGCGCAACCTAGAGGCTTGTCAGATCTGCGAATCGGGATGACCGTGGCTCTGACAACGGCGAACGGTGGTGCCTCCATTCTGACGGAAGAAGTTATGCATCTTGCCGTTGAAAATTACCCCAGAGGGATGATTGGTGACACTGATTTCCCCAAGACAGTATGTGATGGGGTGTACCTATGATTTTCTTTTTGGGTGTGTTTTAGGTGGTATTTCTTCTTTCTTCCCCTTTTGGTTTTTTTTTTCCGGGGGGGGGTGTTCTGGGGCACCGTTTATAACCTTACTAATGAGTTCTAGTAGAAATAGGACTTGGATAACCAACGAAAGAACTTGACTTGACATGGGTTTCACAACTAACCCTTACATGGACTCCCTTCATCCCCATCATGGGTTTCTCTTTACAATTCTACTGATATAAAATTCATCAACTCTAATAAGGACTAGGCTGTCCTATCATGGTTTGGTAGAATTACTAGACTGCCCTTATCCAGCTGAAATTACTAAACATTTGGGGGGGGGGGGGGAGGAACTAATTATGGGGCTACTCGAGCCCCTTAATATGCTGACGTGCTGCTGGGCCTGGGAAGCAGGCCTAGAGTTTGCCTTGGGCCTAAGCCTTTGGTGTAGACCTTTGGACCTGCATCTATGCGTAAATGGTGCTGAGTGACAGTCAGCCAGTTCAAATAGTTGGTTGACAAAATGAGTTTTGGTTTTCAGAAACCAGAAGTTTGAAGTCTGTCAATGAATTCATTGTTAAATGCAGTTGATGAAGTACTGGTAGGTGAAAGGATGCTCTAACATGTTTAAGGTTAAAAGCAAAATGAGTTTTTGTTATCAGAAACCAAAGGTTTGAAGTCTGCTAATGAATTTTAGTGTCAAATGCAGTTGATTAAGTACTGGTAGGTGAAAGGATGCTCTAACATGTTTACCGTTCAGCTTTTTTTATTTTATTTCAGAAACCGATGTTTAACAGTTTTCTAAACCTACTGAATGAGCTAATGGATAAGTGAGCTATAGGGGTTAATCTTTCATTTGCTTGTTCTGATGATGGTGATGGTTCAACTGGTGTGATTAGCTGTGCTGGTCCAGGTCGCAGAACATTTATATTCTATCTTGTTCTAGCACATGAAATATCTTGGCTGCAATCTCACTTGTGGCCTTTTAGGATGTCTTAATGCTGAATAGGTTTCTACTTGTCATTTTTTTTTTTGGATGAATGAAGAATTCATTACCAAAAGGAAATACAAAGTTGGTTTTTTTTTTGGGGGGGGGGGGGGGTTAGGGGGAAGAGTACAATGAGAAAGGAAAGGGCAAAGCCCTACTGAAGTGATGCAGAATTGGCAGCATATACAAAAAAGAGAAAAGCCCAATGGTCAAACCCATCAAAGCCTAAGGATATGATCCAAAACAGCCCATGGCTTGCATGGGTTAGGACTATTGTAGTGGGATAAAATGAGCCCATGGTTTCATGGGCTTGGATTACTTTAGTGGGAGAATATCAGCCCACTATTTTGAACTAAGCCCAAGTCTAGCTTTGAAAAGTCAACAAAAGGAGCTAGTAGGTGTTGTTGGTTAGTGGTGGGGTGTAGTAGGTGGATGTTTCAATTATTATTTTGACTAGTGGTGTTGGGTAGTAGTTGGACGTTTTCATTAATGTTTGTAGTTGGTTGTGTTAACTAGTGGTTGGATGTTACCATTAATGTTTATGTCTCTTTAGAATGCTATATAAAGAGACTTATGTAAGTGGTGAAAAAAACAACTTATGAATTGAAATCAAATTGCTTGCTAGCATTCCTCCTCTTTGGATAACCCTTGTGTTTGATCAAAGTAAGTTGGTGTTCGATCCAATCGATCCACTTTGCGGTGTGAAGCCCGGGTGTTACATGTTACATTGTTATTGTCACTTTCTTCATTATAGTTTTGCCCCTATTTGAAGATCTATTCAGCTCGTTATAACTTATAATACCATTATAGTTTCAGCCCTCTTTCCCATCTAAACTCTGTTTCACCTCAAGTCCATCAAATTTGCAATTGACTCCCTGTGAAAAGGTCCTATTTGGGTACTGTTTTGATCAATCAAATTCGGTATCTACATTACGAAGCCAACAAGGTCCTAGCAAAGCGACGCAAAGAAATGGAACTAGGCACTAATGGCCAAGACCAAACGCCAAAACATCAAGGAACTGAGTTATCTTTTCTTTTTCTTCTTCCTAGAAGACTGAGCTTCACGAAGAGGTCTTGGTTGATGATGTTTTACCTAATGCTTTGAGGGTGCATTTGAGGTCTTCAAATCCATTGTAACAGAGCTCTTCCTCTCCAGCACCACCTCCTACCCCCAGACATAGCCTCTTGTGTAAACCGAGGATGGGATCCATGAAGGGCGGGCTTGGCGCAATGGTGGAGTCTTTCCATTGTGTGCTGGAGGTCGCGGGTTCGAATCAGCCTCTCTGCAAAAAGCAGGGGTAAGGCTGCCTAGAAAGTCCCTTCCTTAGACCCCACAGTGTGGGAGCTTCGGCACTGGGTACGCCCTAGGGTTTTGCATTTGGATTGGGTAATTTTGAATGATAAGCCATGGGAGCTTCCAAAGGAGTTAGAATTAGGTCTAAAGGATCTGGGGATATGTGGGAAGGGTCTAAAACTCCTATGGGATGAGAAGGAAATAGTTGAAAGGGGTTGGTTCTGATTTTAGGGAAGGATGGGGAACTTCGCCAAAAGTCTCTCTAGCCCCCTTCCTTTTCTTTTGATTTTTCTTATAAAGTGAAACTGCTGAAATAGATGAAGAATGTCTTATATCATAAAGAGAAATTGATTACATTTTTGTTTTACTTTAGGAATACAGCTCGTATAAGGTATTATCCCAAGGTTTACATTCAAGAGTTTATGGCTGAGGCTGTTTCTTTTTTGTTGAGGAATGCACCTGAAGAGCAACTTAAGCAAGGTAATATACTTTATGCTCTCTGCCTCTCTATCTCTCTCTCACACACACACATGCACGACACATGCACACACACGACATATGCACGCTCACACACGACGCATGCATGCACACGCTATGGTGTCATATCTTCGTGGTAGAAGTATGTTGTAGGTGTGATTGTGTGAAACATGAATTATTTGATTGAGATAATTACTGTTGCCCCCTTGTACCATAGCCTAAAAAGGACCTTACTTTTCATGAAATTACTGTTGCCCCCTCAGTTCTTACTATGTTTAGAGACCATTAGTGTTGAATGTTTAGTGTCTATTGGGGGGGGGTGACGCGATAAAGAGATTCCTCGGGATGTGGCGGCACAGAGAGGGATTTAGAGGAGGTTCCCAGATGGGTGGATGGTGAGGGTGCACCGGCGGGGCCAGCTAGATTTGCCGTGTCCCCGCGGCGGTGCCGTGACGCCGGGGCGATGTCTGTGGTGGGGCACGGTGGGCGTCTGGTGGTCGGGAGTTGCCCCGGGCGGTCGGGGGCCGCCGGGCCCCGGTGTCCATGGGGGCGGGGCCAGATCCTGGGGGGGGGGCGGCCGCCTGGCCTGCGGGGGCCCTGTGGGGGGCGTGTTGTTGTTGTGTTGTGTTGTTCCCTTCTATAATTAAGAAGCCATTAGACAATATTATTCTCATTTAGAAAAAAAATCAGATGAAATACCAATTTGCAGTTGTATTCTTATCATTTTGGACTCCCCCCCCCCCCCCAAAAAAAAAAAAAAAAAAAAAGCTGAAAAAAGGAACCATAGTGGTAGTAGGAACTGCCTATGATTGATAACATCACATTACACAATAAACAAATAAAAACCTGTTGGAAGTAGGAACTTCCTAAAATTGATGTTATCAATTTGAAAAGTAAATAATAAAAACTAAAAAATAACACCAAATTGAAAAGTAAATATATAAAAACTAAAAAATAAAGAGTTACCATTTTTTTTATTACCTTATATTTTGAGTCTCGGTTTTGGGTTTTGTCTAGTGAGAGGAAGGAGTTGGGTTGGGTGTTGTTGAGAGGAAGAGGAAGAAAATGCCCCCCCCCCCCCCTTTTTCTTGGTAGGGTGAGAGAAAACGATGGGTTTTTCTCTCTTTATTTTGATTAGAGAAGAAGATCGTTTAATTAGGATCAATTCCCCCCCCCCCCCCCCAATTACTGAGGGTAGTAGTGCAGTTTAATGTAAAGGGTAAATAAGTAATACAAAAACCTTAGGGTTATTTTGGGATTTTTAGATAAATAAAAACTGCCATGTCATCAATCAACTATCAGAGTTTAATAGTAGGGAGGCAACAATAAATGTGAGTAAAGTCCAAGGTTGAATTAGTATTTTCAAAAAGTATTGGGGATGAAGCAATAATTAAGCTATAGTACAATGGGGTAACAATAATTATTTCCTATTTGATTTTATATTTTGAACTTAGAAAATAGAAACTTAAGCTTACTTTTTACATAGAAAAATTATAAACTAAACCCTCCTAAATCTCCATGCATGGATAAAATTGACCCTTCTAGTCTTCATATGATTTGGTCTCATGCGCTACAAAACCTTTTAGTATCATTCACACCAAGGCAAAACAAGGGGCCGTGAACTTTGTTATTTTGGGGCCTCTTCCCCATCCCCCTTCACACATGACACGTGCACGCACACACTATGGTGTCATATCTTCATGGCAGAAGTATATTGTAGGTGTGATTGTGTGAAACATGAATTATTTGATTGGGATAATTACTGTTGCCCCCATGTACTATAGCCTAATTACTAAAAGGACCTTACTTTTTATGAAATTACTGCTGCCTCCTCAGTTCTAACACTGTTAAGAGACCGTTACTGTTGAATGTTTAATGTCTATTGTGCCCGCCCTTCTATAATTAAGAAGCCACTAGACAATATTATCCTCATTTAGAGAAAAAAAATCAGATGAAATACCAATTTTACAGTTGTATTCTCATCATTTTGGACTCCCAAAAAGAAGAAGAAGAAGAGAAGAAAAGAAAAGAAAAAAGGAACCATATTCACAGTAGGAACTGCCTAAGATTGATAACATCACATTGCACAATAAATAAATAAAAACCCATTGGAAGTAGGAACTTCCTAAAATTGATGTTATCAATTTGAAAAGTAAATAATAAAAACTAATAAATAACACCAAATTGAAAAGTAAATATATAAAAGCTAAAAAATAAGGAGTTACCATTTTTTTTATTACCTTATATTTTGAGTCTCGGTTTTGGGTTTTGTCTAGTGAGAGGAAGGAGTTGGGTTGGGTGTCGTTGAGAGGAAGAGGAAGAAAATGCCCCCCCCCTTTTTTCTTGGTAGGGTAAGAGAAGACGATGAGTTTTTTCCCCTCTTTTCTTTTCTCTCTTTATTTTGATTAGAGAAGAAAATCGTTTAATTAGGATTAACCCTTTTCCCTAATTACTATGGGTAGTAGTGTAGTTTAATGTAAAGGGTAAATAAGTAATACAAAAACCTTAGGGTTATTTTGGAATTTTTAGATAAATAAAAACTGCCATGTCATCACTTAACTAATAGAGTTTAATAGTAGGGAGGCAACAGTAAATACAAGTAAAGTCCAAGGTTGGAGTAGTAATTTCAAAAAGTATTGGGGATGAAGCAGTACTTAAGCTATAGTACAAGGGGGCAACAATAATTATCCTTGTTTGATTTTATATTTTGAACTTAGAAAATAGAAACTTAAGCCTACTTGTTACATAGAAAAATTAGAAACTAAAGCCTTCTAAATCTCTGTGCATGGATAAAATTGACCCTTCTAGTCTTCATATGATTTGGTCTCATGCGCTACAAAACCTTTTAGTATTATTCACGCCAAGGCAAAGCAAGGGGCTGTGAAACTGGAATTCTGTTAGTTTGGGGCCTCTTCCACCCCCCCAAACCCCCCTCCCCTCCCCCCGGCCGCCGCCGCTGCTTTGTCTGATAGCCATCAGTCTTCAGCTGGTTCTGTTTCTGTTGTCATAATGTTGGAGAAGAGAAGAAATCCTAGTATTTACCTAAGCCTTGTCTCATATTCTACTCCATAACCTCTGATTCATAATCTTTAATTCTGTTTTTTTGTCTTCATTACTTTACTGAACTATCCTCTCCTTTTTTAGGTTAATTCTGTATTTGTCCTAATTAAAAGGGCGAACACCAGCAAATTTTGCTTAGAGGCTGTTTCGATGCCTTGACTTGGGGATACAAATTCAGTGTTTGTCCTTATTCTATTGCATTATTCCTAGCTGTCTGATTTGTCCATTATTAAAATATTGCCACAACTGTTGCCATGTGTGTGGCTTATCTTTTGGGTGGGTCCAGTAATTCCTAATGAGGGTTATATTACCCTGGCTTTGCATTTCACACAACCAAAAAAAGGAGGGTGGGTGTAATGTTTGCATCAGCTTTCCTCTTCCAATTTCAGAGTACAGTTCCCTGCCATGGCTGTTATCATTTTATTTTAATCAATCCACTGTGGAGCTGATTCCCTCTTCAATCTTGTATTCTTCTCGCAACTGAAGCACTATTGCTCATAATCTCTTTTCAGCCACCTTGTGCATGTGGAAGATGGAGATCTGTGTAATAGTTTGTCAGCTCTTAATCGAATGGTTATGCTTGTTCTAAATTATATGTAAACATGAGGGTGGATAAGCTGTCTTCCAAAGATCTTTCAGAAGCTGGGATTCTGAAGTTGTATACACCAACTAGTCATTCTTTCCGTATGATTCACATGATAACCCACCAGCCTAAGATCCTTGGGACCCCCGCCCCAAACAAAAACCCAAAAATAAAATAAAATAAAGAAACAAAAAAGAAAGAAAGAAAGAAAAGAGAAATACCATGGATGATTGTATTCTGTAGTACCTACTCTTTTGAGGGCTTCTGTGTGTGCCTTTTTCTTTCTAAGGTGAAAGCCTCGCATTCCTTCTTTTAACCACTGCTACGTCGAGTAGGTTCTTCAATTGGTCTAGACTTTGTAAAACCTTTGATATGCTGTTTCTAACCCCCTATTAGTAATTACTATTATTGTTAAACTTTTGTTGTGCGATCTTGTTGAATTATTATTTTTCTTAAAATGATTAATACTGTCATGATGCCGTTTATTTTCTAGTTTTACTTTAGACATAATCATTCATAATGCTGTATTCATTCGACCATCTGCTCTGTGCCCACCAGTTTCCTTCAATTCCATGTAATTTGGTTAGATCACCTGATATATCTTTGAGCGGTGTATGTAAAATCTGCTTAAATATGTAATAATTTTTAGATATTTTAATTTTGGTGGGCTGTTGAAGCTCATATTCTTCCTGTAGTAATTATTCTACAATATGAGCATTTTCTGTGTTTCTCTAGATTTTTTTTTGGAACCATGCATGCACGTGCTATTTGTGTAGCTGGTTCTGCGCACACTTTTTCCTGAGTTGTGCTCCTGGAACTGATGTTCTAAGCACATTTAGAAGAATATGTATACCTATCTGGCATACATCATAGAATTTTTTTTACAATGCTTTGTACTGATAGAATCCCTTGACTTTCCATTTGAACCTTTTGGTGTCACTGCTTGTTGCATAGTTCTGTGATTGCACTACTGTTTAAATGCATTTCAAACATATTTTTAGAAAGCAAAAAAGTAATACTGAATACTGATTGCTAAATTATACAGGTATTAGGCAGATCATATATGAAATTGTAAAGAAACCGACAGGTTCAAGAAAATCTGGGGCTAGTGCATTACTGTTTTATATAATGAGAGGGACACCATCAAGGCTTCATTCAAGGGCAGAGAAAGTACTTATGTTTTTGTTTCATAAATCAACTTTCACCATTGGTGATAAGTTTACTCAAGGCAAGCTCTTCTTCTCCACAGAAATCCAATTGTCCATTGATTTTTCTCTTTGTTGTTTATGCTCAAGTGCCTCTTTAGTTCTACTTTCCAATGGAACATTAAAATAATTGGCTTATGGTCTCTGCTTTTTTCTTTACTTGTATTGAGGTGTTTGACATTCTGAATCACCTTTTACATTTGGGCTTCTTTATTTTTTTTGGTGAGACTGTAAACTTTTTCTTTCATTTAGAAAAAAATAATTTGTTAGGCAGAAAAATTATATGCTATTTAGATAAAGATCATATTGTAATTATACAGCGAAATTAGCATCTGGAGTTTGGATTGCCTTGCTTGAACTTGCCTTATTATTTAAAGGGATGGGAAGGGCATGCCTTAGTTCATACATGCTCTGATTTGTGGGTTTGCTGGTTTAGGCTGGATGCCGAATGATAAAAGTTACCCAGAATGTGTCAATTTTAAATATTGCATCTCATATTGTTCAAAAATTTACAGGTATGCTAGTTGACCTGTTTAGTGACTTCTATCAAATTTTAAGAAATATTCAACTAGATATAAATTTATGATGAGTGATTCATCTATTGCAACCTTTTGGTTGTGGAAGATTTGGATTTAGTAGCCTCTCCTGCAAGGCTATGAAGCAGGGGTAAGGCTGCGTACATCACCCCTCCAGACCCTGTAATGGTGGCATCCTCGTTCTCTGAGTTGCTCCTATTTTTGTTTAAGGGAAAAAAAATTAAACATAAATTTATTACGGATTTTTGTATATTTTTATATAAATTTTTGCTGACAGTGAAAATGTTGTTTTATTAGAAACCTGTTTCTAAGGCACCCAAAAAAAAGAACTGTTAGCTCTAGGTCACACTTTCTAAATATAGAATACTAAGTACTTTTGATCAGGTTAATTAGCGAATAGTGACTATAATGGTTCAGTTTGGATCTATGATTGAACCTTGATTGATTTATAATTAGGCTGCCATCTCCATGCCAAAGCATGGAGCGGCTTGGGGCAGGTTGGGCAGTGCAGCTTCAGAGTAATCATCCTTGTGACCAAGATTAGAAGATGATGCATGAGTACGTATTTCAAAGGGATTTGAAAAGTTATTTCATAGAACACCAGTATGAGTAGGTTCAGAGTATGGTTCTACTTTTTTCTTAATATTCATGGTACCATAACCTTGTATTCTACGTCCAACACAGGGCAGATATGGGGCTGATGGAAGAGGGGCAAAAAAGGCATTTCTTCATCTCTTCGCTTCAGCAAGCGCAGTCTTGGCATTCAACTAAAAAAGAAAGCTAATCGTAGAGTAGTATCCATGGATATAAAACCCCTGGCCAGTGGAGGATGATAATGAACATAATGAACAGGCGCCAAGCCGCCAACACTTTTGGGTTGAATGGGACGTAGAAGTTTTGGTAGATAGGAGTCAATTGAATATCTAAGAAGCAGTGTGAGTAAAATTTCTGTCCAAAATGGTTCTAGTTGTATGTAATCTCTATTCTCTAGAATGCGAGTGTGACTCTTTTGTTTGAGGCCTTCTGGCTTTGACGACAAAAAAGTTTATCACATTATCAGCAAAGAAGAATCTTAATATTGGTTCAATTCTTAAATATGTACATAACTACTAAGGCCTAGTGATGCAGATTGTGTGGCAAGCAATGGGCCCACTAATTGAATAATAGAGATGCCAATGAGATGATGCAATTTATGGGCAGATTTGATATCTATATCATGATTTAATATGATGATTGCAATATTTCAATGACTAATTTCCAGAGTTCAAATCAGTCATTAATATGTAAATTTTCAAATATAATGAACTGAAATAGGGAAGAGACAAAAAGTGATTGGTGGATGTTATTTTGGATCATGTAAATTGCTACTGATGGGAGATGCGGATGAAGATCATAGTTATTAAGGCTTTCCTTAGGCATTCAAGCTCCTTTGTCCCCTTAAGCGGCTTTGGTACCTAGTGGGGCGCCTTGTCCCTTGTCCATGTCGCCTGTAGTAGGATTTCTAGAAGTTTTGGGGCCTAATTTGGTCATCTGGACCTCAAAACCAACTACAAAACCTTACAGGTTTCAGTTGAAACTAGGCTTGAGATTGAGACCTGGACTAAGATCAAGAGAGAAAGGGGAGGAGACAGGGAGAGTCAGATTGTAAGTTTCCAAGTAAACTTCCAAATCTTGGATAGATATACAAGGTTTGTTCGACTGAAATGACAAGTAGTAAAAAACCTCTGTGGGAATCAAAAACCAGAACTAAAATTCAATCATTATATGGCAGAAACATAAGTAGAGAGAATCTCAGTCCTGCAACCAGTGAGGCTGAAACTTGGACTTTATGAAGTAGCTGTTTCTCTTTTGTTTTCTTTCTATTCTTATGTGATAGATATGGATCCTAATTCTAGAAGATCCTCACTTTGTGCTTCTATCAAAATTTCCAGCAAACTTTTCTCTCTCCTGCTGTGGCCATCAATAACTTCCATCTTTCTTTATTCTCTGTTATATCAATTATATTCCTTTTGGCTATTTACTGTTTGGGCAGGTGATTGTTAGTTTTCATCCTTTGTGAGATTTCTGGTTTAACTTCATTGACACGAGTACCATTATGGCAACAACAACAACAACAACAAATTCAACCTTATCTCAACTTAAGTGGGTAGGGCCAGTTGGCTACATGAATGTGAAAACCAACCAGAAAAATAATTAGTATAGGCAATACGTAATAGGAAATAATGGGGAAGATAGAAGGGTTAGGGAAAGGAGTGCAGCCCAGTGGATCCAGAAACCTTATCTAAATGCTATCAGTTACATGAATGCTTGCCCTCCAGTTGGCTTATCAGGGTGTACCCGGAGTCGGGACAACTGTGAGGCTCAGTGTGCCATTTCTCACAACTTCCCTGATGGTCATTTTAGGTCTTTCTCTAGTTCTTTTGGCTTCTTTAATCGGAATCAGATCACTTTTCATTACTGAGGCATCCATAGGGATTTGTCAGAAATGGCAAGACCACCTTAGACGAGCTTTATGAAGCTTGCAATTTCTTGGTGCAACTCTTTGTCCTGGATCAGCTCTAACTCATGCATTCCTCACTTTATGCTTCCTAGTGTTGCTTTTGCCGCACTCCGTCTTTGCATTCCTCATCTCTGTTACACAACTTTTCTACATGACACTTCTTAACTGCCTGAAGTTCCACATACATCTTACCCGGCCTCACAGCAGTCCCATAGAATTTGTGTCTGAGCTTTAAGGACCTATGTGGATCACACAACACTCAGGATGCCCCTCTCCACTTTAATGTCACCTTTGACCCCAAACTTCTAAAGTATTCACTTTGTGGGATCTCTTTTTCCTCAATTTTGACCACCTCATTATGACTAAAATTACACATCATTTACCCATTGTTTATCCCCACTTTGTTTCATCTACCCATTGTTTATCCCCACTTTGTTTCATCCGTAAAACAATATTGTTGGAGGGGTTAGAGAAGATTCAGTTGGGATGCTTTACTTTTATATGCATTGTGGGAAGAAGAATCACGTGGTGGACTGTTTGCGATTGTGGGTGGATACTTTTAATATTTTGATACTGAACAAAATAACATGATCACTTTGTTGTTTGTTTTTGAAAATTATAAATATGAAGAGAAACCTTATTTGATCTGTTAGTTCATGAATGATTTGCCTCAACTGCTATTATACCTATTTTGCTCTTTTAGGTGGACGTTTCTCATTTACAATCCTGAACCTGGTTGCTTTGCAGGTTCCGACACTATTCTTGTGGTTTTAAGTGCTTCCTTGGGGAGGTTAGCTGAGGATCTCCAACCCAAAGAGTTGAACTTGATCTTCAGTTGCTTATTGAATAAGCTATATGGCTGTCTCAGTGATGAATCTAACAAGCACCTGGGTTACCTCTTGCACCTACTAAACTTAACTGTCGAGTTTGTTCATGGATGCAAAATTTTGGGTGAGTGCCTATATATCAGTAATGGCATATCTGTTCTCCATTTTATCGTATTTCTCATGTTGCGTGTGATTTATTTGTCGTAATTCATATTTTCACCTCTAATTGTGCTTGATACAATTTTGCAACATGTCATAGACTACAAACAAATGCTTGAACTTGTGGAATTACTTGTGAAGACATATGTGGTGCCTTCAGATGGTGTGAAGATAGAAGTGACTTCTGGTGAAATTACTGATAGGGTTCTGCAGTTAATGCTAGGCCTTCTTGATGTGATCCACAATTGTAACGATGAGACAGCCATGTCGGGTGTGCTGTTGCAATGGGCTCCTGTTTTTGAGTTGAGAAACATGAGGTAATGCCTTTAGACCGAGTCATCATCATTGTTTATCTAGGTAGGGTTTGGATGTTATCCATTTCAAGTAGAGTTTCTTGAGGCTGACCAACCTGAACAGTTCAAAAAACTAGACCACTTGTGTAAATTGGTACTTAATGCCAAAGTGAATAAAATAAAGGCAGGTCGTTGGGTCAGTTGAGTAGTGACCCTGTGTCTGTTCCTTTGGTAGTTTAATTTATTGTTTTATGTGTTGGATTTTTCAGTTTGCTGGACTTCATTGGAGAACTGCTTTGCAAAGATCCTTGTGTAACATATCCCTTTGGAAGTTGTATTCTGAGGTACCATCAGGGTTATTTTTATTGCTCAAATGGTTATTGTAGAAATACCTTTCTGATTGTTTGGGTTCTTATATATTCTTTTAATTTTTTAATGTACCAGTGCTTTGAGTGATATGACTGAAGCTTATCCACTTGAAGTTTTGTATTTGATGCTCCGGTTTGTTGAGAGACTTAAAGCAAGACTGCAGTCTTCTGAATCTTTAGGTGTAATTTTTGACAAGGAGTCTCTGAAGGTGCGCACATACTTGCAGAAGAATATCTGTGATTGGATCAACAAGATAAATGATCTTGCTTGTGGGGATTCGCCAAGTCAATTCCATGAGTATGAGTTAGCTGCATTATGGGGAACCCTGAGATGCTACCCTGATTTTACCGTTGTCAATGAAGACGCATCCTTAGTAGTGGGTTTAATAGATGCGCTTGATCAGCTTTTGACAGTTGAATCTGGTAAGATATGATTCTGATTATGTCATTCTGTGTACAAAGAAATCTGGTAAAGCTGTTGGCTTTGGATCACCAGTACAATGCAGCGAAAAACATGATGCACAATATGTGGTTGGGGCCCTTTATTTGTTGTTTTCTGTGAGAGATCTCCTCAACCAGAACATCCATTGGTCTGAGTTGATCATACCTTCCGCTCCCTCTCTCTTTATAGTTGGTAGCCTTATTCATGGTTAATGTACTCGATAATGGCTATGATTCATTATAGTATTGATAGTTTAAAATAGAAAATCTGCTACCTGCTTTTAATGTTTTTCTTCTTTTTTTTTGTGCTTTGTGCCACCTAATTTGGTTGACGTTCTTTCAGACAGCATTGCAGGTGTTCCAAAACACATTTGGCATGTCCTAGTTGGTGCCGCCTTAGCTTCCTATTATAAGTTACTTTTGGGCAGTAAGTCAGCACATGCTGAAACAGGAAAATGCTTACTTTTTGCAAAAAGATATAGGTTGTGTTTCCAAGTGTTATCTGCTGTTGCTGATTTTATGGATTCTGTATATGGGTAAGGCAATAGATGCACTAAAAGCTATCTTTTTTTCTTCTTCTTCTTCTTCTTCTTCTTCTTCTTCTCTCTCTCTCTCTCTTTTGACCTTTCTCATTTCCAACATTTCAGTTTTCATGATTATATCATGTTGACCAAAAAAAAAAAAGACTCATGTAAAGTGATCTGCAGTTTGATTGATCCTGTAATTTCCTGTTGTGTAGGCTGCCATGTCAAGCAGATTCAAACAAAATATTTCATCCTGAACTTTCTGCTGAGAGAGCTATCGATGCTATCAACATATTTGCTGAGAACTTGTGCCATTCAGATAAGGAAGTTCGAATTTCAACTCTAAGAATATTGAGTCACTATGAATCTCTGGACAGTCAATTTTCAATCAATGATCAGCCTGCTCACAAAAAGTTGAAAATTGAAGGTTCTCAGTCTGGCTATGATGTTACAAAGTGCAGTAATGTATGTTTGTTTGTTCTTCTGCCCTTTTCTGATTTGTTTCCTTTGCTTGTTGATGTTGGTCTGAATTTATGTATTCCTTTCCCCATCCAAATTGAAAAATGGCAGGTTCTTCAGCTTCTCCTTTCAATTGAGGCAACTCCTATATCAATTTCCTCAAGCAGAAGAGTTATTGTGTTGTTATCTAGAATACAGATGTGCCTATCTTCTGATAGAATCTCTGAAGAATATGTGCCCCTTTTATTGAATGGGATTATTGGCATCTTTCATAACCGTTTTAGCCATATATGGGAGCCTGCAATGGAGTGCCTTGCCCTTCTAATCAAGAAATATATGAGGCTTGTATGGGACAGGTTCGTTTGTTATCTTGGAGAGTGTCAGTTGGGGTTTCTCAGCCCTCATGATGTGCTTGAGAGAGCAGCCACTGAGTCTTCTGGCAAGTCAAAAGGTAGGAACATTTTTACCTATTTTAGTAACCATTCTGGTTAAAAACCTAGGGGGAGGTGGGGAAGGAGCATCTCTTTCCTTTTCTTCCTTTTAGTTGCAATTCTGTTGAATGCCTTTCTCTTATATATATTTATTTTTCCCATTTTGTTTTTTGAGACACTATGGAGGCTAGGCTACTTTCTCTCTATCAAGAAGCCAGCTCTTGATGGTTTTACAATATGGAAAATTACATCTTGGCTCATCCACGATTGTGTATCCTGTCCAAGTTGAAAGATATGATTGATTCAACTGGAGGGCTCTGTTTTTGTTAACTTTCACATTATGTTGTATTTACTTTGGCTATTTCTTCTTCTTCCTTTCTTTCATTCTTTTTTTTCTTTCTTTTTCTTTCTTTCTTCTTCTTCTTCTTTTTATTTTTTTTATTAAGTACCCCTAGGTTCTTAAAACGAGATACTTCTCTACAGAAGAGGGTTAACAAAAGAAAAGATCATGAGAAATAAGAGTGTGTTTTAGTATTAACCTATTTATTATTAAATAAAATCTGCGTGAACTAATGATCATATGATTATTTCATTGAGACTAATTTATTTTGAATCTGTTCTGCAGATATGCTTGATTGCTTCAATTCCTTTGTTATGCCCGACTCTGATAGCACACCTTGCACGACCATATTAACTTTGTTGCTCAAGTCACTCCAAAAAGTTTCAGCTATTGCGGAGTCTCGGTCTCGACAACTTATTCCTTTATTTTTTAAGTTTTTGGGCTATAGCAATGATAATTTTGATAGGTGTGTGCTCACTAATTCTTATGCCTTTGAATTATAGTTTGTTTCATTTTTATGTGCATACTTATTGGCAACTGACAATTTTGACATCCATGTACGTGGGGTTGCAGTGTTGGTTCTTTCATCTCACATGCTTGTAAAGGCAAAGAATGGGCAGAAGTTCTCAAAGAATGGTTGAACTTGTTGAAGCTGATGCGGAATGCTAGATCTTTGTATCGCAGTGATGTTCTTCATGATGTCTTAGTAAATAGGTTTGTGGTACATGGATATTCCAGTTTATCAATTTGTATACCCTTTATGATTTTCTTCGTCATATCTTAGTAAATAGGTTTGGGGTACATATTACTCTTTCTGCCATTCCCTTTCAGCTGTTCCCATTGAAAACTGGAAATGCCATGTTACTAGTTCTTTCCATAATAATCCTTTGAATTTACTGATGGTTTTTCTAGGCTTCTTGATGAAAACGATTCCGACATTCAGATGAAGGTTCTTGACTGTCTATTGAATTGGAAAGATGCTTTTTTGCTCCCATATGATCAGCATCTGAAAAATCTGATTGCTTCAAAAAATTTAAGGGAAGAGCTTGCTACATGGAGTTTGTCTAGAGATTCTCATGGTATTCAAGAACAGCATAGAGTGGATCTAATACCTTTAGTTATCCGACTACTGATACCTAAAGTCAGAAAATTGAAGACACTAGCCTCACGGAAGGTATAGTTTATTAATAATCTGTGGCTTTTCCTTCCTCATTATTTAGGGAATTATGGAATTGTTGCTGAACATATTTGTTTTAGGGTATTAGGATCCTGAACTTTTCTGAGCTACTTTGTTTTTCAGAATGCAAGTATACAACATCGAAGGGCAGTACTTAGTTTCCTGGCACAACTTGATGTTGATGAGCTTCCACCATTGTTCACCCTTCTAGTCAAGCCTTTACGGCCTCTTCCTGAAGGGAATAAGGATATAATTCCTCTGTTTTGGAGCCAGAAAATTTCCATGGACAGGTTACAAGAATCCAATCTTTTAGAGTGTTTCACTGCAGATAACATGGCAAAATTTTCTTGGAAGAAGAGATATGGGTTTTTGCATGTCATTGAAGATATTGTTAAGGTCTTTGATGAATTGCATGTTGGACCGTTTCTTAGTTTATTGATGGGTTGTGTTGTCCGGATTTTGGGGAGCTGCACGTCGAATCTTGTAGCCTATACCGAGTCCTCTCTCGAAAATGATCATTCTATTGATGAGACAGTTGGTGAAGCTGTCAATACAGTTATGGTAAGACTTCATCTATGCTGATTCTCTAATGAGCTTAGTACCTGAAAATTATTAATTTGATTCTCTTGGATATTTGTTGGCTTTGCAAAAGTTAGGAAATTTATAAGTAAAGTTATAAAGTGGACTAATTACAATTTTATTATCTCGTCTTTGGTTCTATATATAAATTTGTCTCCTTTTGAATCCTTTTTTTCCGTGACATGCTGAAAATGCCCTTGTTTGAAACTTGAAGATTCTCTCTCGATTTGTTGCCTCATGTTAACCATTGAAGGAGTCCCTTGTATAGACTTGGATAGATTTCTCAGCATGCATAATCTTCTTCTTAAATAGACCTACTATGGGAAGAATTAAAATGTACTATGCTTTTTGAGCAAGCAGGCTGTCTTCTCATGAACATAATTGCATTGCTGAGGAGAATTATTACTTTCTAACATAGTCTTCACATAGTCTTTGTTTCTTTGTGCAGACTCGTACAGCCATGGAGCAATTTAAGGATGTAAGATCTTTATGCCTAAAGATTATTTCATTCACTCTGAATAAATATGGGGATCACGATTTTGGCAGTGAGTTCTGGGAGATTTTCTTCACAGCGGTCAAACCTTTGATTGATGGTTTCAAGCAAGAAGGTTCTAGTAGTGAGAGGCCAAGTGCATTGTTCTCATGCTTTGTTGCTATGAGTAAAAGCAGCACTCTTGTTTCACTCCTATATAGGGAGGAGAGTCTTGTCCCAACAATATTTTCGATTCTTACTGTCAAGACAGCATCTTATGCTATTATAACATGTGTTCTTAGCTTCATTGAGAACCTTCTGAATCTTGATAATGAGTTGGGTAGTAATGAAGATTCCTCGGTAAAAAGGGTGCTGCTCCCGAACCTTGAAGCACTCATCTTCAGTTTGCACCATCTTTTTCAGCGCCATAATGGAACAAGAAGGTTGTTCTTCTAATAGTGTGTTTCCATGCATTTTTCTTGGTGTTAAATAGCATAAGTTCCATATTTTTTTCCAAGTAAAAGTTCTGTGGTGTTAAATAGCGTAGGCTCCATTTGTTTCCAAGTAAAAGCATTGTAAGAGGAAAATATCCCATTAAAATCAATTCAAAATTTTGGATTTTACTGGTTAATTTTCCTGTTATGCCCCTTTTTATCCAGAAGCAAATGGAGCCATAACATCTCTTACCTCTTTGTGCTATCTAGAGCCATAACATCTGTCTACCTATTTGTGGTTTGTGCCCGGTTCATTTAGTTTATCTGCCTATGAGCAAAGGAGGTGGATTTTTTTTCCTTCACAAATTTAAGTAGCATATACTTATTGCAAACCGCATTTGCTTTCAGAATCAGTACTTCCTTTTTTTCAGCATCATGGATCTTTTCTATTTTGCCCAGTTAATGATTTAGAATTAGTATCATTATGCCTGAGTAATGATTTATGACTTGTTCATCTCACTACAGTTGTATTCAGTTTCTTCTTTTGGGAGACGGGGGATGGTTGGAATGCTAGAAACAAGTCCCCTAAACAGGAGTAAGATGGAAATGGTGATGTGAACCCAATTGTAGTTCAGGATTCACCCAGAATCTTCCAGTAAATAATTGTAACATATTATGGGAATTTATGAGATGTCTAAGAATTTATGGGAAGATCCAAGAGGCTAGTTAGGAATTAACTAATTTTGTATGAGTTGGGTCTTGGGTGATTAGGGTTTTGCTCAAATCCTTATGGGATGATTTTGAGATATCCAAAATCACCCAGGGGCTGATGGGGAATAATCTGAACCACTATGGGTTGGTTCTTGGAACCTTGGAGGGAAAATAATTTAATTCATGGGGTGGGATGGGATAAGGAATTGAAGGTCTTGGGCAACTTCTCTTGTTTCTTCCTTCTTTCTGTCTTTCTTTTTTTTATTCTCTTTCTTTTCTTTTGTATTTTCTTCTTTTTTTTTTTCTTCTGTTTTTCTACTGCCGCAAGTCAGAGAGGGGAGGGAAAGAGTCCGAGAGAGTGGGGAGGGCGTGGGGGCTATTGCAAGCTCTAGGGAATGTGGGAGATGGGTTGGGGACGGTCATGAGGGTCGGGGCTGAGAGAGTTGTGGGGGTGGGGATGCTGCTGTGATGCAGCAGCAGGGGAGAGGCGACTTTGGAGGTGTGAAGAAACAAGGGAAGGACAGAGGTGTACTTGCAGGGGTCTAGGGGTCTGGGAAGGGGTAGGGGGCCTGCTGTAATTGCAGGGGGGGGAAGGGGCTGCCTAGGGTTTGTAGTGGGGTTGGGAGACAAGGGAAGGTGGATCTGCTGTACTTGATTAGGGCTGTTGTTGCTATCAATGGCTGCTGGAATTTGTTGAAGAAGAGTGCTAGATGGGTTGCTGATTATTGAAGAAGAGTGCTTTCTCAAGATCCGCCATAGCCCCCTTAAAGGCGCCATGGTCCTCCAAACTATTCAAATAATCAGACTTAAACTTACAAAGAAAGAGTAGGCCTTAATTTATAGCCTACTAAAAAAACTTAACACAAAGTGGGTTCTTTTATGGATTAGGATCCGACCACATAATCTTGATCATTTGAATAAATATTAAGGCATCTAAGGTTTCCTAATGGACACATGTTGAAATAACTTAAAAACTCTAACAAGCACATGCTAATTCTATTTAATTAAGACTCTAATTATCACATGTACTAGACTTTGAAAGAACTAAGGACTCAAATACTAACTCAACTATTCACTCAAATTAAGTCTTAACCAATTTGACTCTAGAATTAAACTGGAATTAAATTAGAGCAACTAAATAGGGCTTAAAATGCCCAAAGTATCCCTCCTAGAGGTTTTGCCTAGCCTAGGGAGACTTCTTAGGTGCATCTTGTGGGCCCCATTAAGGGTTTTGGGCAAGGGACAATTTCATGTTCACATCAGTTCTCTCCTTCTTGAAAGCATTCATCTCTTGATGAATGTGCTGATGGAATGCCCTCGGTTTGATGCGTTGGAAATCCCTGGTGTGAACTCGCCCTTGCATCTTGTTGTGGGGAGGAAGTAGTAGACACCTTGCTGCTAGTACTGCTCCAAGACAGTAAGTCTTGTATGGACTGTATGGAAGGACTGGTGGGGATGAAGTCCTCAATCTAGGGGCTTGTTTGTCAAAACCCCAAGGAGGAAAGATGAAGTTAATGCTCTGAGTCCTTCGTGGTCATTACCTTTGTCAGTATTGTAGCTAGAGCTTGGAGAATCTTGCTAGCAGATCCCATCTAAATGAGATTCTCCTGTTGCTTTGTCTTCCATCTTTTATTTCCTTTTTATTCTCAATTTTGGCTTTGTAATTTTCTTTTTTGTTTTTCTTCTCTTACTCCTTGTTTTTTATTATTTTCTGTTCATACCTTGTTTTGTTTGGGATAATGTAGCTGTTCCCATTGGGTTGGGAACTTGGGATAAGGCTGAGTTCCTTGTTTATTTTATGCTAGAGTGAGCACACCAGCTAACATTTTTGTTTTAACTGTTGTAGGAGACTCTTCAAGTGTCCTGGAAAAAGGGAGCTTCAGATTTTCAAACTACTTTCAAAATATATTAAGGATCCTTTGAAAGCAAAGCCATTCCTTGATATTTTGCTTCCTTTCTTGGCGAGAAAGACACAAAAATTTGGTGACAAGCATTTCTTAGATTTTCCTATAATGATTGCCATTGGATTGCTTTACATACCTAACTAATAATTATTTTTCTGTTTGCAGATGAATATATGGATGGTTTGGAAATCATTCATCGGATTGCACCAGCGTTAGGAAGTGAAACTACAGGAAAAATTCTGAATGCTATCCCTTCACTTCTTATATATGCTAGACTGGATGTACGCCTGTCAATTTGCAATCTTCTTGATGGTCTTGCTGCGAATGATTCTTCTATAGTCTCGCTGGTACCACTTCTTCTGTTCCTATTTTCCTTAAGATTTGGCAGAAAGGAATTATCTTTGAATTAGCAAGTTTTTTAATGTATTTAATCTTCATACTTTCTGACTGGGATACAGGCAGAAATTGTGCGTGCATTGAATTCACTGTCTTACTCAGAAATCGATGAAGTTGATTATGACACTAGAGTCAGTGCTTATGAGAAGATCAACCTTGAGTACTTTGAAATTGTCAGAGAGGAACATGCAATGGTCATCTTGTCACAGTGTGTCTTTGATATGTCATCAGAAGACCTGATCCTGAGGCAATGCGGAACCAGGTCATTGCTCTCTTTTATTCAATTTGCTTCCAAAGTTTTATGCTCAGGGGATAAGAATTGGCAAGGAGAGCCTGAATCAGGTGCAGCACTTGCTTCTGATGTTTGTTGGACTAAAGAATCAATTCAATGCATTGTAAAGAAGTTCATTTTGAAGCATATGGGTGATGCAATGGTCAAAGAAATTTCAATTCAAAGGGTAACTAACTATCCTGGAATTCAGTAATTTGATTCTCAAGAGAATATTTTAAGGTGTCTATGACTAAAAAGTGAACAGAACATGATCTCTGTATTGAATGGGTGTATGGATTTCAGGAATGGATTGCTGTGCTACAAGAAATGGTCTTGAAGCTTCCAGAAGTCTCAGCTCTAAATTCGCTTAAATCTCTGTGCAGTGAAGATGCAGAAGTAGATTTTTTCAACAATATTCTTCACTTGCAGGTGCGTGTCTTGTCACATCCTGTCTTGATGAGCATTCAACAAGATACTTTGTAACCTAGCCCATTGATTTATTTATGTTCATTCTTTCAGAAACATAGAAGAGCAAGAGCATTGGTGCGTTTTAGAAATGTTATCAGGGCAGGAGACGTATCAGAGGTAAAACTTTTTCCCGTTTTATATTTAAATGGCTCCAAATTTGCCAGCTAACCTTCTAAAAACTTTTTCTATAACATGCAGATTATTTTAAATAAAATTTTTCTCCCACTCTTCTTCAATATGTTATTTGATGTCCAAGATGGAAAAGGAGAACATGTCAGAAATGCATGTGTGGAGACACTTGCCTCTATTACTGGACACATGCAATGGAACTCATACCATGAGTTCTTACTTAGATGCTTTAAGGAGATAACCATGAAGCCAGACAAGGAAAAGGCTTTATTACGGCTAATATGTTCCGTTCTGGATCAATTTCATTTCTCAGACAACTGTGACAGCCAAAAGATAGAACATAGTGCGTCTGAGGTTTCAAATCCAGGTATCACTGGAATGGGATACTGTTCTGACTCAACTAGGTCAAGTGATATACAGTCTTGTCTTCATAAAACAGTACTTCCAAAGATACAGAAACTGCTGGATGTTGATACTGGTAAAGTCAATGTTACTATTAACCTAATTGCACTGAAGTTATTAAAGTTGTTACCGGTGGACACCTTGGAATCTCAGCTTCCAAGCATCATTCATCGTATTTCTAACTTCCTGAAGAATCGTTTGGAAAGTATACGAGATGAAGCAAGGTCTGCATTGGCTGCCTGCTGCAAGGAACTAGGAGTGGAATATTTTCAGTTCATAGTGAAAGTCTTGCGAGCTACCCTGAAGAGAGGGTATGAGCTCCATATATTGGGATACACACTCAATTTTTTGTTGTCAAAAAGTCTCTCTAGTCCTGTTATTGGAAAGTTAGACTACTGTTTTGAAGAGCTGCTGACAGTCGCAGAGAATGATATTCTTGGGGATGTTGCTGAAGAAAAAGAAGTTGAAAAGATTGCTTCAAAAATGAAAGAGACAAGGAAGCGCAAATCCTTTGAAACACTGAAGCTGATTGCCCAGAACATTACATTCAAAACTCATGCTTTGAAGCTGCTCTCACCTGTCAAAGCTCACTTGCATAAGCATCTCACTCCAAAAGTGAAAGCAAAACTTGAAACAATGTTAAATCACATAGCTGAAGGAATTGAATGCAATCCCTCTGTTGAGCAAACTGAACTATTTATATTTGTGTATGGCCTAATTGAAGACGGGATTGGAGGAGAAAATCTGCTAGGTAAAGATTCATCGGCAATCAATTCCAGTAAACAGTTTGGTAATGAGGTTGGAAGCAAAAGTTCCTCTGAAGGGTTTATAGCTGATATCTCCCAAAATTCATACCTTATTACCATATTTGCACTTGGAGTACTGCAAAATCGCTTGAAGAACATGAAGCTTGACAAGAAAGATGAAGAATTGCTATCCTTGTTGGATCCATTTGTGAAATTGCTCGGTAAATGCCTGAGTTCCAAGTATGAAGAGATCTTGTCTCGAGCGCTGAGGTGTCTTACTCCATTGATTAGGTTGCCTTTACCATCCCTTGACTCGCAAGCTGACAATATCAAGACCTTGCTTTTGGACATTGCCCAGAAATCTGGAGATAGTAGCAGTCCTCTAACTGAGTCCTGTCTAAGATTGTTAACGGTGCTTCTGCAAAGTACTAGCATGACGCTCTCCAGTGTTCAGCTACACATGTTGGTTCAATTTCCACTGTTTGTTGATCTTGAAAGGAATCCTTCCTTTTTGGCCCTTTCACTTTTGAAGGCAATCATTGGGAGGAAGCTGGTTGTCCATGAGATATATGATCTTGTTACTCAAGTTTCTGAACTGATGGTAACAAGTACGGTAGAACCAATCCGTAAGAAGTGCAGCCAAATTCTATTGCAATTCTTGCTTGATTATCATCTCTCTAAGAAACGGTTGCAGCAGCATCTGGACTTTGTGCTTGCAAATCTGAGGTGAGGATCTTAAATCGGCACATCTTAATTATTATCTTATTCATTTATTTGAATTTCATTCCTTACACTGGTTTGATCTCTTCCACTTCCCCAGATATGAGCATCCTACTGGAAGAGAAGCAGCACTTGAAATGCTTCATGCAATTATAGTCAAGTTTCCTAAAAGCACCATTGACGAGCAGGCCAATGTGTTTTTTCTTCAATTAGTGGTTTGTTTGGCTAATGACGATGATTATAAAGTTCGGTCCATGGTTGGTGCAGTGATAAAGCTATTAATTGGACGAGTTAGCCAGCAGTCACTTCGTCCTATTTTGGAGTATACTCTGTCATGGTATATGGGTGAAAAGAATAATCTATGGAGTGCAGCAGCACAGGTAAAATCTCAGTAACAGGCATAAGTGGGTAGGATTTATTGAATCTTATACTGTTTTAGTTGCAACTCACAAGCCTACACCAACATCTCAGCCTTATCCAGCTTTGATGGGGTTCGCTACATTGGTCCTTTCAAAATAAAGTAGGGAAGTCTAGATCCATAAAAAGGAAAATGCAAGTAGGATGACTGATAACTAACTATGGAGCAATGAGATAAAAAGGAGGAGCAACAGATTAAAAATTAAAGTGTGGAAAGAGGATAGCCCAGGAAACTTGGAAAATCTTAGCTATGCAGTGTTGATTATCCTAATCTTATGTGCTAATAGTCTCTTGAGACATAGTAATCAAGGTGGCAAAGGGATGATGGCATCTAAGGGCCCTTAATGCCTTGATGATGAGACGGTCGTCAGGCGTAACCATGGCAGATGGAACATTTTCGTCCCTTTCCCCATTTTCTTCAATATTATCATTGTATCTGCCCGCAATACCATGATAGAATCATATAGTTCTACTTAGATGCTAAATAAATACTACAATACCAATACAGGATATCTATCATGAAAAGCAAACAAACTATGTTTATCATCAAGTTTTATCAGGTTTGGGTTGTGCAGTATGAAGTTATGATGGATCTTGTATTTGGAGGGGAAAATGGGGGTGGGTGTGCCTAAATCAAGAATGGAAAGATCTAGGTTTTAGCAGGGTAGTTTGGGCTGTAATGGGGGTTTAAGGTGAGGCCTATGATGATGATATACTAGAATTTAAGAGGAATTTAATGGTTGGCTGATGAGATGTGAGGATTCTTGATATGGAATGAAAGAAGGGCTCGAACCAAGGGCAGGAAATTCCAAACAGGTAGGCTGCCAGATACGCCTTGCAGATGCTTGAATCAAGTGGATATTTCGATGGTAAAAGGCTGTACTTTCAGCCACTGGAAAGATCTAAGCTTGGCCTCGCCCTAGAATGTTAAGTCTCTCTTCAACTTGGACCTTCATTGACCAAATTGAACAAAACCAATTACCAGTATTCAGTGGCAAAACACAAAAGGATACTCAGACTGAGAAGTTCTATTAATCATATCAAAGTTGGGTGCCTCCACATTGAGTGAGGGGTTTATTTATACATCATATACTGGAGTCGTAATCTGACTCCTGTATATGATGTATAAATAAACCCTAATATGTCTGTATTTTCAGACCTGTACATAGACTAGGATCCTGAGTCGCGGGCTACTTAGTGACTTAAGATCTAAATAATAGATCTACTGATATGCCCCTCAGGCTGGGCAGAGTTACAAGTTTGCCACAGCCAAATCGAACTAAGCTAGAAAACTGAGAAGAAAAAAAGATGATTGAGCCACTGAGCAGAAACCCTAGGGGCTTCTCCTAGTCTTGAACTTCCACTTGGTGTGGTTGCTTCTTACATCAAATGGGGTTGACTACATGGATCCTTTTAAAGTAGGGAAAACTAAGATCCACCCAAAGGGAAGTGCTAATGAGAGGAAAGAGAAATAAAAAAGGAGCAATAAGATAAGAGAAGTGAGGAATGGAAAATAAAAAATTAAAGTAAGAAGAAAGAGGTACAGCCCAGGAAATCAGAAAAATCTCAACTATACAGCGTCTACCATGTTGCTCTTGCCATCCAGTAGGCTCTATCTGTGGTCATACTCAGCACTAAACCTGTACTGTGCGTGTAATTATTCATAATCTTACAAATGGTCGTTTTTTGGCTGCCCCTCGCGCTTTTAGATCCTTCAATCAGAACAGATATTCCCTTTTGCCAGGCTATCCCAAAATGCCTCTGTTGCATATGGCCAAATCACCTTAGTCAACGTTCTCCCAGCTTGCTGTTGATTTGGGCATTTTCTACATCACCTCTAACACATCCATTCCTCGCCTTATCCTACCTGGTTTTGCTAGACAATTAGGATCCATCTTAACATCATCTGTGCTACAGATAGCTTCACTATATGGCACTTCTTAAATGGCCAGCATTCTGCCCCCCCCCCCCCCCAGCACACACACACAAACTCTCTTTAACATGAATGAGAATTGTCAGAAAATGGACTTAAGATTGGAGCTTGTGTATCAACATGGTTGAGAAATTTGGATGGTCTTGAAATTGGATGAGTTTTTGGGGTCTCACTTGGGGTCTCACACACGTACACATGAACTTACTGAAATCATAGATTAGCATCGATGAGAAATATTATAAGAATGAACTTCAAATTGGAGAGTGTTAATGGGCTTGATGCCTTACCGTGCCAATGTTGGTTAATGTGACATAAGCCTTGTGCCTTTTCAATTCAATTTCCAGATATAAGATCCGGAGCATCAAGCCATGTTTTTTTGCTGCAGGGATTGCAGAAAAGTAGCTACATTTCAAGACCAGTTGAGCATTGCTTTCCTCATTTAACATATTTACATTGTTTTTTGCAGGTGCTAGGTTTACTGGTTGAAGTGTTGAAGAAGGGGTTTCAGAGACACATCAGCAATATATTGCCCGTGGTCAAAAAAATTTTGAAGTCTGCATTTGACATTGTTAGAGATAAACAGATGAATTATTCTGATGAGGCGACAATTCCATTCTGGAAAGAAGCTTACTATTCTCTTGTCATGTTGGAGAAGATGCTACTTCAGTTTCCAGAATTGCATTTGGATAGGGATCTCGAGGTTTGTTTGTTTTGATCAAAGCATTACAATTCCTGTCTGATCTAGATGATTATTATCTTTTATTTTTTAATTTCTTTATTAATCTTCCACTTTCATACTACAATATTTTAACCCTTAGGGATCCTAGTAGCCAACCCCATTGAGTTGGGAGAAGGTTACGGTTGTTCTATTCATACTACATATTTGTTTGTGGTTCAGAATTTATTCTGAAAATTCCAAATTTTTGCAAGATGCTGTTTTCGTTTTTCTGTGCTCCCCAACCCTCTCTTGAATCGCAGTACATCTGCCATTTAATTATATAAGATGAGTCAATTTCTGGTTACAAGATCCACAAATCATCTTATTTTTCACAAGAAATTTTGTTAAGTTTTCAATTTCAGATACTCTGAGAAAGAAAAATAGTTGCAGGAAAAAAAGAAGAAGGGCATTTGCACCAAATGATCTTCTCCTGTTTCACTTACTTTCTTGAGTTTCATGAAATCCAATTCAAAATGAGCCCCTAGATATTTCATAATTATAAGATGTTGCACTGGATGCCCATTAAGGTGGGACCACTCTTCTGTGAGGTTGATATAATAACGTTCTGTTTTGGTGTCAAAGGGCTAGCATTCCTTCGTCCCCCCCCCCCTCCCCCTCAACCAAAAAGAAAAAGAAAAAGAAAAGAAAAAAAACCCAGAAAACCCAAAAAACAAACACAACTGTTAAACCAATATGCTTGTTGGCCATTGGATAGCTGATAGCATACAAATTTTGAATGGCTAGTTTCTAGGATTCGTTGTTTTAACTTAATTTGTTGTGTAAGATATTTTCGATGCTTCTCAATTTCAGTGACTATTAAATTGATTTATCTTGATTGATTCTCATTATGTAAATGTCTAGTTGACAATGTTCTTCTCTGCAATGATCTTGTCAGAGATTTTGACTGAAATTCCCTCCACTGCTGCTATTATGAAAATTTGATATTCCCAAAATTGGATTCTCTTTCTTGGAATCTAGTATCAGTTTTTGCATTGAACTTTCTTTTCCCCTGCCTTTATCAATTGGGTCGCCATAGCATCCCTCTTCCCACTCCTTTGTTATGATCAATGGTAGCCTGCTGCCTTCTTTGCCTTGTATATTGCTATTTTCCAGGGTGTGTCTTCTCATTAGACCATTGAAGTGCTTTCCAGGGACAATAAGTCTTCTATGGACCTACAGATCATCTCCGCTATATCTAAATGTACAATCCCCAAACTCTCCCATTCCGCCTTTGCTAGCGCTTTCGTGATCTCATCCAAAGCTGATATCACTTTAGTGGAGACCATTTTGTTATATTAGGCCTTTGTATAAATCATACAAATCTTTTGTTCTTAGTGGCATTTCTGAGCTTTCTATGCATTGTCTGGAAGAGAATGTTGTATTCTGGTAAAGTATCATGCCTTGCCTTTGATTCCCTTTAGGTCATAGTTGTCAAAGCGTCCGCATAGGCACGCCTAGACGGCCGCCTTGGTTTTCATTGGCCACTATCACCTAGCGTCACCTTGACAGCCATGCTGTAGGTTGGCTACATAACATTGCTCCGTAGATTTGGATCTCACACACGAGGCTCCAATTTTGGAAGGGCAGATTGCTTTCTTCTGCTAGACATTTTGATGACCTCTTTGCATCGGTGTTCTTACATTTACTGCTCTGATATAGTTGTTTCTCCTTGGTCTATCCATAGTATGAAATTTCGTGAGATTTCAGTGAAATTTCCAAATCTTGCCATTTTGGTACTCAGCAAAACAAAACCATGGCCGATATTCAAGTTTGAAAAGTTGTGATGGAATTTTGCCAAAATCTCGGGAATTTTGCCAAAATATCAGTAATTTGACAATAAGTCTATCTTTGCCTGCTATTTAAGTTGATCTTTGTCAAGTTTTTAGAGAATCCTAGTCTAGTTAGGAGTCCTAATTAGAGAAGGATTCCTTTAGTTGGATCAAGTGTATTAGTAGCATGGTAGAAGGATTCCACTATGGTTGGTAGGATTTCAAATCTATTTTTGTTTTTGAATTTGGTCTTGTTTTGATACTCCCAATTAAGTTGGGAGTCCCAGTTAGAAAGGGATTCCCTTAGTTGCAGTCTACTTCTTACAGGGAGTCTAGATCTACACTTGTTTTGTAATTTGGACCATTCTAGGAGAAGTTATGACAGAGTCCTTGTTAAAGTGCGAGTCTCAGGTCTTGTTAGAGCCCAAATTTGAGTCCCCTTCTTATGTTTGGTCCTAATATGATTTCACTCATGTAGGGCTATAAATAAAGCCTTAGGGTTGGAGTCATGGGTACCCTAAGAGGGGACCTGCGGCTGCTGTTGTGTGTTGACTTTTTGCTGTTTTTAAGTTCTGCAAGCCCCATGATCTCTTTTATGGAAGTACAAGAAGCCTTACTTGCAGCCCTACCCTCTCCCTTCTTCTCCAATCTGCAGCCTTGCCCCATCCCCAACCCTAATTCTTCAATTACCGGCCCCCTCCCCTTCGCACATCACCCCTACCTTCCCTAATACCGTGGCAGCATCCCCTCACTTTCCTCGCCCCTATTCCTTTTTCACCTCCCTTCCCCAGCCTTAGACCTTTCTTCCCCAGCCCCTCTCTATTTCTTCTTCTTTCTCCCTTGCGACGGTTTTGGATTTTTTTCAGTAGCTAAAACCAGAATTTCCAAAACTTCTCCAACTCCTTACCCAACATCCACCCCCTTTAGGGGACAAGCCCCTTTCCCTCCCCCACCTTGGATCCCCATCTCAGCCCTCTCTCTTCCTTCCTAAACCCTTGTAAAACCTAATTTCAACTTCTTCTTCAAACCTAGGAACCTTACCCTACTTTGAACTATAACTTTCAAACCACTCATCCAAACGCTAAACCCTAATTAGGAGCATCCTTTGTGGATCCTCCTTGACCTTTGACTATAACCCCAGGCCTAACTATCTCCTTAAAACCCTAATTTCTATCAAAGCCTAAAATTCAGAACCCTAAACTTATAGATTGAATTCTGAAGTTAACAGGACAGCAAGGTTCAGGATTGAAATTCCAGTAACCCTAATTCCCAGCTAGCTGAACCTAGCCCTACCCCATTCCTAGCCCTAGAACCTCCCTATTCAGCGCTATCCCTACAACCACAGGGTATTATACCCTAACTTTACTGCTGGTTCAATTGGGTAAGATCCTGAGGGTGAACCTTAGATTTAGGGCTTGCATCCAATATTAAACCGTAGATCCTTCGTTCACATCAAGTGCACTTGACGAAAGACTATCTGGTCCATTACTAAATTCTTACTAATTCTACTAACTGTATTCCATCATATACAGAAAAAAAGTGTAAAATGTAATCCTAGTCTAGGTTTGCGAAGCTGGAAATAAATGTAAAGCATTTGAGGCTAATTGTGCTAGCTATGGAGGGTTGTGTGTAGGCTAGCATCTTAAGCATGGAAAACATGGTACGTAGTTTACAACCTTGTTGTCACATGCTAACCTTAACATGTTATATATAGTCAACTGGATATTAATACGTTATTTATGTACAATATGTATATGGTATGTACATTAAGTTATACCCAACCTAATTGAAAGTTACACTTGGTGCAGTTGCCAAGTGCGCACTTGCTAAAAGCTTGATCATGAGTTTTAAGTCCTGAAAACAGCCTCTTTGAGCACAGGAATACGACATCATACATATGACTGTCCCTAGGTCGTTAGACCTAGTTTACCACCTTTATTTAATGAATTAACATAGTTTTTTAGATTAATAGTGTGAAGAAAATAAATGATTTAAGCTATCCCTATTTATACTATACTAGTTCAAACCTATGAAAACTGATAGTTGGTATGTTAGTTTTTTTAGTTTTAAGTTGATTACGGCTAAGTAATAATAGTTGTGGAAAACAAACCCTATAACATTGCAATACAAAATGAAAATCATAGACACAAAATCGAGCGCAGGGATTTATGGGATTTGTAAGATTGCATACAACCACAGTGAGATCTGCTTCCCAAAAAATGGGAAATAGATTTACGGTTTTGTGTCGTCACACCTCTCTTAGGTTGCATTATTAGAAAGAACCTTCACCACAAATTTATGGCGAAACCTTATACAGGAAAATATACCCTTATAGTGCTAAAGAAATTTCTCGGGGACTGCCATTTTTGAACCCCCAAGAGGGAAAAAAACAGCTAGTTCATTGAGGCCCAATTATAGTAGGTCAATGCTGAAGGTGGGCTGATTCGTCTGGGCCTTGAGGCCAATGGCTTCTTAGCAGCCTTCTGAAATCAACCCAAAAACCCAAGCCCTGGAATATAAGACATCATACCTGCAACAATAAACCTCCAGAAGGTTACAAATAAAACTTGTATCTATGCATTTTTTAACTGCTAGAAAACAATGTCCTCCAAAGGGGAATTGTTAAAACACCAATTCTGAGGGACGTGCACTGTAGGCATAGAGTACTAGGGTGTTGTAGGGGTCCAACCCCAAATTAGGGAATTAGTTGGTTATGTGTCAGGATTGTGTTGAGGGTATAAAAATGGAAAGAGTGTGTTTGTGTGTGTTGGGGGGGGGGGAATTTTGGTGTTCATGTTGGGGTTAGCTAGACTTGTAACTCGTAAGAGAGGGAAATACCCTCTGGTTCTGGGGCAAGTAGAATAGGATCTGCAGGATGTATGTGGGAAATATTGTATCCTTTTTGGCCTTAATTAAGAGTTAATTGTAGTATTTCCCTTGTTCAGATCTCGGTTCATCCATTTATTTGCAGTATGTGTGAGTCAAGTGTGGATTGTGAGGTAATTGCAGGTTTAGTTCAGCAAGAGAGGAGCTTGGTTGCAGGGTTTGATTGAGGGAATAGAGGGATCTTATCAGGGTTAAAATGTGGTTTTCTACTCATTCTCTGCCCCTGTTTTCCTCTCAGTATATACTCTCATAGGAATTGGTGGATCAATCCTATGCATGTGAACCTATCCCCTTCCTTTGCAAGTCCCTAACGACTGTCCACATCAATGCAAGTGTAAATCCATGGAAACCAGGGGAAAGCGACTGTCCACATCAATGCAAGCCTCAATCCATGGAAACCAGGGGAAGTAGATTGGAGTATGATCATTATAATAAAATTTATATATTTTTTGAATAACTGAGAACACAATATTCTTTGTTGCTCTTTCCTACTTATTACAAACTAGTGGTGGTTGAACTTAAAAAGTAATTGGAAATACAACCTGCTAAAAAAGCTTTATGATTCAGCTTTTTAGACAAGCATGGTCAGCTAAATTAGAAACTAATAACTGAGAATTCTGAAATGCAAAGAATCACAGAAATCCTCCTGTAAGCCAGTTGTCAAAGTGGGTGCAGTACTTTTGAGTGTCACAGAACAGTAAGACACTTTACACAAGAACAGCAGCTTTTGAGTTGTTTTTGCAATTTTATTATATTTGCTTTGGACTGCATGTCACTGAGTCCCAGTCCACTGAACACGATGGATTGCCATGGTGGTTTTACCTACATGAGAACCATATGAAGAATCTTAATCTCTGCAACTGATCAATGGAAGAAGCTGTGTGGTTTTGCCCTGATCTCAAGGGAAGCAATCAAATTTAAAACAAGGGCAGTAAGGAGGAGCCTGCTTGGAGTGGAAAGGCATGGATGTTCTTAGCAAAACTGATAGAACAATCACCACTTATCCAATTCCTTATCTCCTCTGTCTCCACTGATTCAATGGCAGATACTCTGGTTACAATAGTTGGATGCTTGTAATCCTTTTGCTGCCTAAGAGAGATCCTGACTCAACCATCACACTGATCCAGCAATGCCTTCTGTTTCAATGTGGTTAGTCCTACCCCTGCTTGACTCCCTTACATGAAACCATCACCACCTTGGTGGCCCGATGGTGAAAGCCATAGGATCTTTGATCCTGTTCTCTCGAACTTAATATCTTAAATCCTACTGTCATTAGAGGTACATCTTTTTCTTGACCAAAATACTACTCGTGAGGGGTAAGCCAAGTTCTAGGGTGGATACTGTGATATACTGAAGCCACATTCACCAGTCTACCAGGAGCCTGCGACTACAAAATTGTGCCGCAAGCCTTGTCACTCTTTCTTCCTTGCATTGAGCTGCAATGACATAAACCACTGATAGCTTCCTTACCTTGTACGATGTTGTTCCACACGCTGAAATAACTAACTTCTCCCAATTTTTCATTATTGTGACTATCATCTAGATTTTTCAGATATAAATTGGTTGCTTGATGTAGTCATGACCTGAGCTAATTCCCATTGAAACACTTGACAATGCTAGCTTCTGCAACCCCAGAGCAACCACACATAATGGTGGTGAAGATTTTTTTTTTAAAACTTGTCTACCTTTTAGACCTCAAGTTTCTGGGGATGGATCAAACAGGAACTCTCCATCTCATGGAATCACTATATGCTATGCCATAAGAAGAGACTATGTCAATGTATGTTTTCCAACTAGCAGCTGCAGAATCAGATGTTGCCAATTAGCTTGTTTTCTTGCCAATGAATGAGTGACGTTGATTTGCAAGCATTCAACCTTGTTTTCTAGGTTGAATATTCTTGATTGAACTTTGTATGTTTTTGGTGCTTCTTGATTGAATTCTATATGGTTTAGATGCTTCTTGGAAGATTTGGGTTGTGATTTTTCTAATACCATCCAGGTTGCAAAGAACAATTAGGTCATACTGCTATTAATGTATCAGGTTATGTTGATTATCATAATATAAATAGGAATCTCTTCATGCATCTTGCTGGTTAACTATCACATGCATTTCCTAGGATTTTCCATTATTTCCTTACGATTCTCATGATGCTTTTCTCAAGTTGCCTTGTTGATGGTCCCCTGATTGCAGTTCTACTTTCAGGACAGTCTGTTATTTTGGAACTATGTTAGTGCTTTAAGAAACATCTTTCTAAATGAGGAAAAATGTAATTCAAGTCAACAGACCCACTAAATGGGTTTTGGTTAGAAATCTTGTTTCACCCTCTCTGTGTATTGAGGCCATATCCACATGAATTTTTTAGCTCCAGAAACCGGTCCGAACTAGCCGGACTCCAGTTTGCTCCTATCACTTCCTTGCTGGTATATTTGATATTCTTTCTGTTGCAATCAACTTCCTAACAAATAATGATCTGATCTCTAATTGGCTTTCTGTTCCATGGTTATTTCTTTATCTAGTACCAAGAACAATTATACTGAAAGAGAGTGAATTGGTCTTAGATCTGGTTAAAAAGTTCAAAATTTCATCTTCTCTCCTCATCACCTAGAAGTATTATTCATGGATCATGTGCATTAAAAACCTGAAACTTGTAAAAGAACTTCTGGTGGTATCTTTTCTGAATCCTTCTGCTTCTTTTTTGCATTTTCAGGAGATATGGGATGCAATTTGTGAATTCCTTTTGCATCCACATATGTGGTTACGCAACATATCATGCCGCCTAGTAGCCTTATATTTTGCAGCAGCATCAGAGGCTAGTCAAGCAAACAAAGAAAAATCTAAGCAACTGAATTTGCTACTATTGAAGCCAAATAAACTTTTTGGAATAGCTGTTTCCCTCTGTTGTCAACTCAAGGCTCGGCTAACGGATGATTCTGCGAACAATATTCTCACCCAAAATCTTGTGTTCACAATATGTGGTGTGCATTATTCTGTGGGACAGGATTGCATGGATCTTCAGAGTTTCTGGTCTTCCCTTCAACAGCCAGAGCAAGGTCAATTTCTGAAAGATTTGGACTTGCTTGGTTCGAGAAAAGGAAGAGATATATTTGTCTCTCTTACTTCTAAGCATCAAGATGATCACGGCAGCATTGAGGATCTCCAATCATTGCTTGTTGTTCCTTTGCTTAAGAGAATGGGAAAGATTGCACTTCAGATGGAAGATGTTCAGGTATTCTGCTTGAGAAATGATTATTACTTATAAAGTGACTGGGCTTTTTTGAAGAAAATATCTTAAGTAACAGTCACTGGACCATATGTAGCCTGAGGTCAAGGCATTGAAACAGCCTCCCAGGCTTAGGAAAATTGCCCCCTGCCGACTGGGACTCTGCTTATGCAGAAGCCTTTAGCACCAGGTTTGCCTTTTACAAGTATTCCCTTGCAGTTGCAGAAACTTTGGTGAGCCTAGGTAGTGACCAAAGGCCTTAAGCAACTGATAGATAGCCCAGTCACCCAGGCACTTGCCTAATATATGGGATTTACCATTCCACGGAAAGGCAACCTAGTTCAGAATCTTCACCTGACTGCATCTAGCCAATGACTTACAGACCAATATTTCTATCTTTGTAGTATTACCATTACGAATTTTAATTATAACAAATAATACTTTATGTAGAAATCCTAAGTTTTTACACATCTGACCGTTCTATACTGTGGATGCAGATGAAGATTGTCTTCAATGTCTTCAGAATGATCTCATCTCAGATTGGTCAAGAAGGAAACCAACACTATGCATATCACATGCTACTCCCGTTGTATAAAGTGTGTGGAGGATTTGCTGGCAAGGTTATTACAGGTGAGTTCCTAGGTTCATTGATTTCTCAACCTAATCCATATTTAATTTAGGAGCTGAGTTGTGCCATGATAACTAGGTGGTGACTTTTGCTTCTCGTAAGATTGGGGAAAGTTATAAAATAAGTTCTGGTATATGAATTGTGTAGGCTGTTGCAAGTGATATATCACGTTAAGATCTAGTATAATCTGTATTGGGAAACTCGAGCAATATTTTTTATGGAATGTGTTTGAAGTGTTGGAAAATGAAAGCCTTTGCTGCCTAATTTACTTTCAGGTTTTGAGATCTTTTGTTTGTCATTACTTCTGATGAATTTGAGTTCTCTTTGATGTATGTATAGTCTTCACTCGCAGTCATAAAATGAAAACCATGTGACTTTTGGGTCTAGGTATGTCAGGCATTTTCTTTATTTTTTAGCATGAAAAGGTCATCCATTATGTGCTTGCTTTAATTCTTTTCACTCATTGTCTTTCCCTTTTTACAATGGCGACGGACGGAAGCCGCGCCTAGTCATCGAACTTCGCCGCACCTCCTCCATCTCAAATCATACATTTGTTTAATTCTCTACCAGACCTCCTGCACCTGGCATCATGTTACAGTTTTTTTTTCTCTTTCTTTTTTTTTTTTTTTTTTTGGTTGGGGGGGGGGGGGGGGTGTTCTTCCCCAGTCCCCTCCTTTTGAGGCATCTTTTTTCTCTTCTCTCTCTATATTCACTCTCTTTACAGGTTTGCCCAATCTTCCCAGCATTATAGGAATACTTATCCAAAATGAGGCAACAAGGAAAAAAATCCATTAAAAAAAATCTCGTAACAAAAGGGTTAATCCATATGGGATTCCACTTTGGTAGGAGTTTTCTTGCTGCCCCAATCCTGAGTATGTTGTTTTGGAAAACAATAAAACCTAAGAGGGTATTTTTTTAGTTAAGGGACTACTCCAAATCAATGTATTCAATAGGGGTAGTTGAGCCAAATTTTTATTTGGTTTTGAGTCCCCGTCTTTTTAAGTAACACAGTGTGGATCATATGATCCGTATTAATCTTAACAGAGAAGGCATTAAACCCCCCATCCCCACCAAAAAAAAACAGAAAAAAGAAAAGGAAAAAAGGAAAACTGTTGCTTAGTTGCTAGTGTCGCTTTGCACATTTCCCCCACCATTATGGTGGGGAGACCGGGTAAAATCATAAAGGGATTGAATATGGAGAGGAGGGAGCAAATAGGAGAATGTGATGAAGAGAGTAGAGACTAGAGGGAGAAGAGGAGAAATAGAAAATGCCCAAGAATGATGTTGGAGACCGGCTGTGAGGGGTAAGAATCTGTTAAATCTTTAAAGGTAGGTAAGTTCAATTATCCGTTATGATTAAAATTGCATACATCTGTGGTTTGAGGTGGGGGTTCTGAGAAGTTCTCTGAGCCTAGCTCTGTCTACTTTCTGGCAGTATTTTAATTATGAGAGAAGAGAGACTGATTTTAGGACAGGGAAACGTCTAGAAAACCCTTTTTCGTTTTCTTCTTCTTCTTTTCTTTCTTTCTTTCTTTCCTCTTTATTTTTTTTTTTTGGGGGGGGGGGGTGGAGAGATGGGGAGGTTAGAGTTACCAAGCCTATCACTTCAGAATTTGATTTGATTGATTTGGTAATCTGCAAGCTATCTATCACCTTATTTACTTCTTACTTAGCTACAGACTCAAAAATAAATACAGTGAGAGGAATTACTGTTTGTGCATGTATACTGGCTCAGCAAGAATGTCGAGTACTTTTAACCCTTGTTATTCCACCATGTGTAATATTTTGCTGGTTTCATTTCACAGATGATGTAAAGCAATTAGCAGAAGAGGTTCGTGCCGATATACAAAGCCAACCAGGAAATGAGAGCTCTATACGGGTCTACAGTGAAATTGGGAGGACTCTCAAAGCAAAGAGGGACAAGAGGAAGCAGGAAGTAAAGCTTATGGCAGTCATCAATCCCATGCGAAATGCCAAGAGGAAGCTTAGAATTCAAGAGAAGCATAGTGCCCATAAGAAGAGGAAGATAATGTCTATGAAGTTAGGGACATGGAGACATTAGAAAAGGTCTCTCAACAGTGATTAGAATTGGTTCCTTTGGAGAGAAGTGTATATAGTCTTCGTGTACAGGCGCTCATTTCAATTTCTTATGTGTTCCTTTCTGAAATCAGTAGGGATGCCTCGTGATCCTTCACCAAATATCTATGCTAGATGTTGTCAACTACCCAATCTTGATTCAGGCCATTCATCTATTGTGAGGATATTGTCTGCCTATAGCGCCCCGTAACAAGGATGAGATCTCTATGTATTACCTTGCTTCCCTTAGCAGAGTTGCTAATTTAACTGTAACGCCAAATTCTGTCTATATGGGAAGAAATTTTGTCTAGTGAGACTATCTCATCGCTTACTGTTGAGTGTACCATTTACTTATATTGGAAAATAAAATTTTTCTTAAATGTTTCCTTTGTGACTGCCCTGCTGCCATACTCTAGTCTTGTTACTGCAGCTGTGAGAGCTTTTTAATCAACTAGAGGAGCAGTCCTACTTGAGAGATTTTGATGCATGTAAGAAGTGCTTTTTTTTTGATAAAACTGTGTCAGAAGGCCAATGAAGCCATTCACTGTACAGCTTCAGAGACCGTCCATGTGAATCGTTCATCCATCTCTGGCTCTTCTTATTAGCGTGCTCCACAGGCCCTGCTCTCGCAGTTCATAGGAAAAAGTGCAGTCACATGACAAAATTGATGCCCTAATTCGGCCTTTAATGATTATACGAACAATGAAACTCCATGAAATTTGTGGCCTAAGGTCTGAAGTTGGATCAAAATATGGAATCTCCTGAAGTTCCTACTTTGGAGCTTCGTGGCATGTATTCCACGAGTTGCTTTACTTTTGTTTTCTTCTGCTTATGAATTATGATCTCTTTATGTGGCAAGTCCTTTTTCATGAATTAAAAGTGAAAATCGATGCGTGGTATCGATTATTGATGGTTGAAACACGAAGAGTTACCTTTTCTTGGACATTTGAAGGTTAACACTAAATTTTAATAGAAGTATGTATTCATTTTACGTAAGCTTCTTTTGTCACGAAGGATTATATGCTACAAAAAAAGGTGGTAGTCATTTATTACCTTAAAAACTTCTTACTGGACTCCTAAAATTCTTGAGAAAAGTTTTCTGTAAATCTTTTAAATTGGGTCTTCAAGACCGAGATGAGTAGAGCCTTTTTAGGTGAGTGGATGCGTAGTTTCAAACCAGGTGATATTAATAAAAACCACTTGAGTGAAATCAATGCTATATTAGTTTACTTATTGCTCTTTTGCTAATGTGGGTGTTATCATAGAATAATCAAACAATTTGTGTGAAAATGATTGTATTCTCCATACAATAAGAATGCAATTTACACATGAATGTTCCCTAATCTACTCCTACTAGTTAGGAAATTACAATCAGCTCCTACTAGTTAGGAAATTACAATCAGGATGACTTACAAAATAATATACAATAATACAAGATAGGCAAAATGAAGTGGAAGGATAATGATGTGATGAGGAGAATTTTGGTACATATGGAAAGATGAGGGGGGCGGGGTGATAGTGTGATGAGGATGGTGATATGGAAGATATTGATGATGTGGAGAATCCTGGTAGAGAATACTCCCCCTCAAGTAGGAGCGTGAATATTTCGAACGCCCGACTTGGAAATTAAATAATGGAATTGCTCATGGTATAGTGCTTTAGTAAATAGATCAATAAGTGATGTCTGGACGTATAACCGAGAAACCCAACAAGGCGTTGATATATAAAGGGGTCCGGCAATAAGGCACCATCATCAGTAGATAACTTTAAAATTTTGTTTCATAGGCGTATCGGCAGAATGGGCACGAGTGTAACTAAAGTCGGTCAAAATATCAAGGACATATTTATGTCGACATAAGAATAGACCGTGTTTGGAATGGACAACTTCAATTCCCAAAAAAATATTTGAGTTAACCAAGATCCTTGATCTAAAAGGTGTTAATGAAACATGTTCTGAACATCTTGTAACAATGAAGCATTAGAGCCAGTAATGACAATATCATCAATATCTAATAAAAGAAATATGATTGCAGAACCTCGATGAAAGATAAAGAGTGAGGAATCAACAGTTGATTGGCTAAAGTCATAATTACATTAAGCTGTTGAAAATTTCGAATGCCATTGATGGGGGGGGGGGATAATGTGATAAGGATGGGGATATCCTTCTGTTATCGATATCCTGAGGGTGGAGTCACCATGTAAAAAAGCAGTTTTGACATCCATTTGTTGGAAGGGCCAACCACGAGCAGCAACAATAGTCAATATGATCAAAACAATGACAAGTTTGGCTGCCGGAGCAAACGTATGATGAAAGTCAACACCCTCAATATGTGTATATCCCTTGGCAACAAGGTGAGCCTTGTAAAATTCAATACTGCCATTAGAGCAATGCTTGATTTTGTAAACCCATAGAACCAATAACACATTTCCTAGTAGGAAGTGGGAAAAGTGACCAAGTTTGATTTTGAGATATTGCAAAGCAGAATCTTTCTTTTCCAATCTTCTTATCCCCTCATAGAAGCCTGATCTCCACTGCACTGTTGTATCCACTCAGCCACTCTCACTTTTGAATTACTTTGTATAGTGACTGATAGAGGGCATTGAAATATGGTATGAACCATAGTTTCAATCTTGTTTCACATGGGCTGATCTATCTTCATGTTTCTTTCTTTGAAATGTCTCTCTAATCCATTTCCTGTAACTCTCCAAATGAAGCTCCTAATCTTTGCAAGGGTGTACCTGCTCCAGATCTTCTTCCACACTTCCTCATGGATCAATATGTGATGAAGAGGGCTAGTGAATAAGAATAGATGGCCCAGAGCTGGATTTCCAAAATTACCCCTCCCTCTCTCTCTTTTAAACCCGGTGGAAAAAATGAACCAGTTGGTTGTTCTTCACATTTTTATGTTTGCCTACACGTACGTGGTGAGCAACTGACATCTATTTTACACGTTTCTTGCCTCAGGGGTCGCCACTCCAACGTCTAAATAAATACCCTTTGGCCTTAGCTAGTCATTCTTGGTTGCAGGCTCATAGGTCATACTCTGAAGTGTGAAGAACAGCGAGAAGAGTTGAGGGAAGAGAGAAAGACGAAGATGGAGTGTGTTTTTGGACTTGTTGGGGATGGGTTTGCACTAGTGGTGTCGGATACATCAGCAGTAAACAGCATATTAGTTCATAAATCGAACGAAGACAAGATAATGGTCCTCGACTCTCACAAGCTTATGGGCGCCAGCGGTGAGCACGGTGACAGGTTTATCCTCCTCTCCTCTCTTTTCTTTGTCATTCATCTTCTGGGAAGAATTTATCGTTGACGATTCTCTTTTACGAACTATTGTAAATTGTGAATTTCGTCTTTCATGACCATACAATACATGCAGAATCCAATTCACGGAGTATATACAGAAGAACGTAGCTTTGTATCAGTTCCGTAACGGGATCCCATTGACTACGGCAGCCGCTGCAAATTTTACCCGCAATGAGCTTGCCACCGCCTTGCGAAAGGTGCTTTTCCCCACTCATACTTGTTGCTTTTTATTGCTTGATTGATGTAGGGTTTCATGATTATTTTAAATTTATACTTTTCGGGGTTTTAGGCTTTCATCCTTTCTCTTTAGGGATTTTCCTATGCAATTTTGAATATTGGGATCTGCGGGATCGTGATATCTGGTTGCTTGGCGTATCTAACTTTAAACATCTTGGCATTGTTCTGTGATAAAGGTGATTTTTTTTGGTGGGGGGTGGGGGGCAACAGTTCTGGCTAATTGACAGTTATATCATGTTTGGCTTTAAGGTGCCATTTTCAGAGGTGCAAATAAACAGCTTTTACTTCAAAGTTGAATTTCTTCTGTTGCAATTGCTTGATTCTTCTGGCATAGGTTATAGGAGAGATGTTTGGGTTAGTGTTCTTTCATGCTTTCCATCATATCAACTGGTGAGGTCATCCATGTTGTGTTGGATTCTCTCCTCAGCCAAGCAACCCCTATTGTCCTACACCCACACCTAAGAAGCCATCCGCTCTAGTTTCTGAACCTATTTTTATCATGTTGTGAGAGTTATTTTAGAGATGTGTTTCTTGAAAAGGGTAGGTTTGGAGGTTAAGAGTAATTCAGGAGGATGAATGGTATTCTGGATTGTTATGGGATGAAACTTTGGAGGATGTTTGATTGTTTTTCACATGCCTTCACATGCCTTCAATACTGATCTCGAATATCGTTCTTGAATCCACTAGGACTGTATGTTGGGAACCATTAGCATATCGTAGGTCATGGGATTGAAATAAATTAATATTTGTCAAAATCAACAAAAATATCTGGATTTTTTTTCAGGATTAAAATTCCAATATTTAATTAATTTCAGTTTTAATCAGCTTAATTTCTCCAAAATTTACATATTTTCAACCAATATTGAAATTGAATCCCCTTAAAATATTGTCAGCCATGACCAAAGTCATGTTTGATACTAAAGCTTTATCCATGTATCAGCTAAAAGTTGCAATCCATCTTTGTCTGCAGAACACTAGATGCAAACACTTTATTTACTTATCCACTGTCTTGCAAGACCTAGACTTATCACATCACATATTTTTTGAAAGTGGTGAGTCTTGCTTCCTAATTTTCTATCTATTGCTGGTCAGTCGGAAGCTCCTTTTTTTACTGTGTTATTGGTAGTAAAATTCGACATTAATGCCTCAAACTATTGGAACAAGATGAATCATGTAATGTATCAGTCAATTTTTGCAGCGTTTTTGATTTGATGGCCATGTGCGTCCTTATTATAATACATGAGCATTTGGGGAGGGACAAAACCAAAAAAAAGAAAGAAAGAGAGTTTTAATGTTTGTGGTTCTGTCACCATTTTGAAGATCTCAAGGAAGACTAAGGTGAAGATGGTCTCTTATCACCAAGAAGGCCCTTTAAAACATTGAAATATTTTATGGCTGTAAATTTTGCATATCATCAATTAGAAGTTTGTGCCTAATAAAGTTAAGTGGGAAATTCATTTGATATAAATCTAGGATGACTTCACACTTGGTAAAGCAAACGGGAGCTTCATTTGAGGCATTGTAAAGGTTTTAAATGAAGTATCCTTTGAATCTAAAGGAATTGAGCTTTGAGAGTGCAAGAAGAAGAAGTTGTAGTAGCAGTAGAAGTAATAGTATTTTAGTAACCAGTTATTTAGTTCTATGCTCTGTTCCCCCCTTAATGTGTTCCATTGGATCGGTTGAACCAGTGATTTAGCTGAGTTCTCTTCAATCTAATTTTTGGTTCAGTCAAGTTAGAATTTGACAAGCACATGACTAACTATAAGAATGTGATTAGGACCATACCTGCCCATGGTGAGAAAGGGAGGGATACTTCTTCCAATTATAAGTAGGAATAGGATTGAAGGCCTATGACCATATTATAGACCAATTTGTGGGAGCTGAGTAAGAAATTTGATTATCAAAAATTTCTATTGCAAGCTTGCTGCTGTCTTCTCCATTATTGAGATTATTTTAGTTGGTGACTGATCCAGCTCCAGTATGATTGGTTGGATTAATCAACTCTTTGATGGTGTGAAGTCTGGGAGGTTCAGATTGAAGCTCTTCTTCAACTAAGTTGAAGATTTGTTCCATTATCAAGGTCCAAGTTCGAAAAGTAGACTCAATTAAGCTGCTGCCATAGGACTGCAGCTACTGTGAGTACAATTCTAGGAGTGCTTCAATTCTTCTCCAGACCTTTTGCATGATCACAAGCAAGGTTTTTCTTGAAGAGAATCATACCAAGCCTAGTCCAGACATCTGATCATCATCATTACTGAACCACAGCCTCCATTCATCAACCCTAGCCTTTGGTCCTTAGTTGATGATCAGCTGTCTGGAATTGAGTGTAGCGAATGTAGTGGTGATGCTGTAGTGAATGTAGTGGTGATGCTGTGGTCAACATTTGAACAAAAGTTGATGGCTGGATGGACTGAAAATCAGGTCTGAAGATCTAGTGTTTTGGTTTTTGAATTCCAGTCTTTTGGTCAAATCCTAGGGTTTAAGTGAGCTATTAGGCAGGGATTTGGATTAAGCGCTAGTAGGACTGTGACCTGAGTTCAATCCAAGTATTATGAAGGTTTGATGGTGGGGTTGCAAGTAATGAAAAAATGAGGGTTTTGGGGAAATTAGGTAAGTTAAAAAACTAGGTTTCAATGGTGTGATGGGGCTGGGATTGGGACCAAAGGCTAGGGTTTATGAATGGAGGCTTCCCAGATCCTGTTTCACTTTAGCTGAATCTCTTCAATCTAAGGCTAAATCAATTTGGTATGTGATTTCCCCTCTCCCCTACTACTCATATCCACTTTTTGTTGGATTTCTTCCCCACTCCTAGGTGGCCCTTCGCCAATTTTATATTATAGCCCGAAAGTTATCCATTTATTTCTTCTCTCCCTGTTCTACCTTCTCACTTTTTAAATTGCTTTCTTCACTCCACCCACTATAAACCCTTTCCCCTCCCTCCTCCAAGATTAATAAAAGGGCGTATACTTTTCCTTCACCGATTAGGATATTGCAGTTGTAGGGAGAGGGGAAATCATACAAGAAGAGACACTGAGAGGTTTTTTTTTTTTTGGGGGGGGGGGTTGTGTGTGGAGGAAGAAGATCACACTATCACTCAGGCCATGTAGGCACTCACAAAAATGTCACTATTCTATTCTATTCAGTGAATTGAATATGTTAGTTACATGTGTATAAAGAAGAAAAATAAGAGAAGCCTCAGAGGAAAGCAAAATGGACTAGTGAAGAATGTTAAGAAGAAAAATATGAGAAAACTTTAAGAAGGAAACGACTGATGGATCGGTGAAGTGTTTGTGAGTACTTGGGTGACCAAACTTATCATGCATTCTTCTCCCTCCCCCCTACTTATGTGGTTTAACCGTCTCTTTTATAAATCTGACATCTTCTTATCACAGTTCTAGATAGGCAGGACACAAACTAGAAGCCAATTTCAGGGTTTGATCTGAACAAGTAGTTTGGCTTGCTCATAGGTGATTTTGGTCATAAGGTTAGGGTTAAGGTTTGATGGTTATGTCGAATTGATGTAGTGGCCTCTATCAATGAGGGTTACATTAAGTTTTTGATGGTGGGAAGTGGACTAGAACGATCTGTGGTAGAGTTAGGTTTCTGGGATTTTGAAGGAGGAAGATGAGGGAATCTAGGGCTAAGCTAGTAGATGGGGATGCATCCTGGGTTGAATTTCCTGCATAGGGAGAGGAGGGTATTGATCTGTGATTAATTTAGGGTTTGAGGATGAAGTTTGAGGATGGTGGAATTCTAGGGTTGGGTGTATGTAAGATTAGCAGAAGATTAAATGGGGTTGGGATGATTCAAACTTACAGTTGTGGAACGAAATCTGGAACAACAGTTTGTTTGAATATAAAATCTTGAATAAAAATCGAATCGTGCATGAAAGAATTGAAAAGAGAACTTCTAAAGAACCACCCCGCTTCACAGTGCAAGATGTCAATTGAATCAAACATCGATTTCTTCAAATGATCCACCTGAGCTTTGTACCACAAGTTGTTGATTGGATGAAAGACCAATGCCATCACCCTTGTTCAAACAGAAGACAAAAATCCATAATGGAAGTGAGCAGGAAAAAGGCTTTTCATTATCAAATTTTTTGTTCAATGCTTGGCCCCTTCCAGCCTTACATGGAAGTTTGGAAAATAGATTATTACTCTAAAGAGGAAATACCTAATCCATTCCTTAACCTATTAGTCGCTTAAATTGAATAAGAAACTGAAACACTGAAGGATATAATAGACTCAAAACATGGCTGGACGTACTGTGCCCTAATCCAGCCCAAGTAAACACTTAAAAGAAAAACTACTAATATCGCTTACTGAACCCTTGCTTGTACCAGTTCAAGTTAGGGAAGGAAGCAACAAAACCAAAAGTAAATATGGAACTAAAAACCGTTTAATCCCATATGCAGCCTTATTATCCATACTTTAGGTCCATAAAGTGATCTATTATGTAAAAAACCCATGGGATCAAAGGTCCAACATATGGGCAAACCATAGATTTCTTCCTAATAAGACAAGCCTATTCTGATAATGAATCGACTTAGTTGTCTCAGACATTGGCACAATAATAAGGTACTTCATTTTGACCCAGTGGCTGTAGGTTATAGTCAGGAAAGAGCCTCTGCATGAAGTGATTGTAATGACCCTCCCCTAGACCCCCCCCCCCCGGTGCCTCACCCCTTTTAAGCTCTAGTGACTGTTGCTCACATTATTCTGATTGGTTCACTCAAGTAGTAACCTGTTATATGAGATATGCTATTTGAATTTCCTTTTTTGGTAAACATACTATTTAAATGTCAATGAATTATTAAATAACACTTGAATAATTAGTGGTACACTATAAGAGTGTTCCCCCCCCCCCCCCTCTTTTGTGGGGTGTGGTCACACATGGTATGGTACAAGATCTCTGATTTGTGGTTTTTTGACTCGAGACACAGGCGATATGGAAGTAGTACATTATCGGGTCAAGTTTCGATCTTGACTTAGACTCAGTTGAACCAGGCCATGACCTTTGTTATAAAAGCACTGTTTTGGTTGAATTCTTGATGTTATCTTGCTGTTTGTTCTACAGTGAATAAAAGCACATGTAGCTTGGATAGCATTTATACTTTAATTATGTGTTCTAAATATTGTGTGGGATAGCCTAGGGTAAGGGTCACTTGTGCCATAGATGAAATACCTAAGGTCTGACTTCAGATTAACATTTTGGGTTTTGAATATGTAAAAACTAATGTTTCCGTTTTGTTTAGAAAGCCTAAAATAAGGAGGATTCGAGTTTCAGAACCTATGGCAATATAGCCACCGAAACCCACCAAAAAGTCTTGACTGAAAAAATACATTAACTTGCTGAGATTTCGGAGTTACTCAGGGGTCGTGGCTGGGTGAAACCAAGTCCTAAAACCTTGACCTGCAGGCTGTTATGGTGATATGCTGTGCGCTGAGCTATGTAAATCGTAGACTGATGGAAAACAATGCTTCCAGTTTTTAAATGGTTGCAATTGGGAATTGAATTCCATTAAGCTACTATTCCCAGTTGTTTACCAGCGTCATCTGCTCACTGTCCTTTGAGATGAACTTTTCTTGATGTTTAAGAGTATGTAAACATATCTTTGGGATGATCCATCTGTCCAATTTCAGGTTGAAATTCAGTCAACCAATTTATGTACATGCATGCCTGCATTTGTCAGCTGTTTGTGTGTATATGGAGTTATGAACCCCCTCCATTACTCTCTAGACTCCATTACAGGCTGTGACATGATTGCAGGGTATCGGGGGTGTGTAACCCTTAACAAAATCTGAGCCCAATCTGATCTGCCACATCACTGATATTTGGGTTCTTGTGAAAACATTTCCCCTGGAGTGGAAATTTATTTATTTATATTTCTAAAAATGTTCCCCAAATTGACTCACCTCTTTTCCTACATTGCACTCTTTATCCTCCAGAATCCATACTCTGTCAACATACTGTTGGCTGGCTATGATAAGGATATTGGCCCATCATTGTACTACATTGACTACATTGCAACACTGCACAAGATCGAGAAAGGGGCATTTGGTTATGGATCCTTTTTCTCTCTGTCCATGATGGACAGACACTACCATAGTGGGATGTCATTAGAAGAAGCAATTGATTTGGTTGACAAATGCATACTGGAGATCAAGACCCGGTTGGTTATAGCACCACCAAATTTTGTGATCAAAATAGTTGACAAGGATGGAGCAAGGGAGCATGCATGGCGTGAATCCATTAAAGATGCTGGTATTTCATCAGCCTGAGCACATTTTTCTACTTTCGCTTTTTCTATCTTCCCTAGTTTCTGGTTCCTCCAATATGGAGTTTTATACTGCTAATGGAAAAGAATTATTTTATGTTTTTCTTTTCCTCCTTTTTGGTAAGTTTTATCATATATTTGTTGGGACTAAGAAAGCTATGTTACATTTTAAGCCCTTACGTCCTTGATGGTGGGACTGGTGACTTAGTCCTTCGAACCAGCTACTCCATATGATCAACTTCCGAAAATGGGCAAAGCATAAATGCTTGGAGATCCTGGGATTCATCCATCTAGTGGAAGCTCCCAAATGACATGCAATTTGCTGATTTGGTTCTCTTACTACACACACAAAAATTTGCTGATTTGGTTCTCTTACTACACACACATCTATCATTTGAAGGCTGAAGTTCCATGTTTATTTGTTATTATTATTATTATTTTTGATAATAAAAGAAAAGATTCATTCATTGGTGGGAGTTGTTATAGTTACATTTTATGTTGGAGAGATTTATATATCTCTCTTCAAAATGGGGTGGGGTTACTTCTAACAGCAAGTTTTCTAGAGGGTGAGATCGAATATTACAAATTATGATGTTCTTTTGCTTTCAAAAAGTTCTGTCGTTGGTGGGTCAAATTCAAGAGCCATATGCTGTTGTTGTGTATAGACATGGCTTGGAATTTGTATTTGCAATACTAATTTTTTTTTTATATTTATGCCCATAAATTTCTTTGATATTTACGCCCATGTCCTATGTCTTGCCCAATTCTTTTATGATGCCTCGAGCCATTGCTTCCTTCATTGTTTCCACCTCTGTTTTTCTTGTGCTTACAAAAAGTATTTTCTATTCCAAAAGAAGCCCACCTTCCACGTTATCTTGTTTAGAAGTTCATTAGGTAGCCTTGCACACAATAAAGTTGGTGAGCAAAAGGTTTTTACATAATCACATATGCATTGATTTGTATTATTATATGAATTGGCTCAGTGTTCGTGCTATTTGGAATTAGCTTATGGTAGAGATGTTGGTTGGTTATCCATTTGTTTACATTATGCATCACTCTAACTGGGTTCATATCCTTATTGTTATAGACCTTGGAGTTTCTTTCATGCCATAGGAAATAACAAATTATTATGAAGATAGAAAAGAACCATTTCTTGGATTGTGTATCCAAATGGGTTCATATCCTTATTGTTATAGACCTTGGAGTTTCTTTCATGCCATAGGAAATAAGAAATTATTATGAAGATAGAAAAGAACCATTTCTTGGATTGTGTATCCAAGTTTGAGTTTAAAAGAAAGCAATTGCAAAGATGGACGAGGGAGTTATAAGAAATAAACTCCGTCTGAAGTCCTAATGGTCCCATCGCCGAAATCCTCTTTGTCCATTCACAAGAAAGGAAGAGATGCTATTATGATTTATTAAAAGCACCACAAAGTTCGCATACTGGGTCGATTGCCGTCCGTTTTGAAAGAGCTGTCATAACAATGAGCCTTGCATTCAATAGATGCCAAAAAAAAGTCTTTAAACTTAGGATGAAGTGGTAATTTTCAAAAGAATTTCCACCATTGTAAGTAAATATCTTGCGTGTAGTTGTTCTTTAATTTTGCCAAGGCTTTTCTTGCTATTTTAATAGGGAAATCTCCATTAGTCGATATTAAAGATAACCAAGCATCTTTGTTTCTAAGCTTTGTTTAACCACTCACAACCCCTCAAAACACAAACCACACAACACCCACACCTTTTCTCACTCTCTCTTTCTACTCATTTTCTTATGTCAAACTTTCACCTGGCTTCCTGTGGAGGTCGTCAAGCACCGATGAGGGATCGTGCACAGGAGCCCCAAATGTCATTTCTCAATAAGTCAGAGGAGGCGGAGCAACTCTATTCTACCCGCTTCGGGCATGCACCCCATCAAATACAAAAGATCCGTCACCGTTGAGGTGGGAGCGGCATTGAGGCTCGCCGATGGATTTGATGCACGAAGATAGGGTTGCATGCTTCATCTCAAAGAGCCCCTTTGTCTAGAGCTGGTCAAGTATTTTTATAGCAACCTAACTTACCATGAGGAGTAATTCGGTGAAGAGGATAGATGGTCAGTGATAGAGAGCAAGGTGAGACATTGACATCCCCTTCTCCACACAGATGCTAGCACAATACTAGACATCCCTTATGTCACATCCACCCAACCAGTACCCTAACCATGATACTCGGATGTGTGATCCATAGTCTCAAAGATATCTCGTAATTCAAAGAGATTACAAGAATTATCAGAGAACGGAAATAAAATATGTCAATAAAAGATTCCAAGTACAAAGTAGAGCAGAAATAAACTCTATATAATCAAAGCAGAGAAGTTGATCAAACTAATGTATTACAACTGAACAAACTAAGGAAATGAAGAGGTCTGAGAATCAATCTAAGTCTAATCATACATCTCCATAAACTCAAATAAGGTATGTCTAAACTCAAAGACTTCCATATCCAAATACGGGCGCTCTAGCTCCAAAATGGGACTAATCCTAGTACGCACCATCATCACACTGTTAATCTTTACTGTTATGTTCATAACAACCAAAATCTTGTATGAAATACGAGTCACTTGTCGTGGCCTTGTAGTCCTGGCTCTCGCTGTCATCAGTACCTGCAACAAGGTCTAAGAAACATTGGCTCTGAAGGGTGAGCTCAAAAGAACTCAGCAAGTAGTTCAATCACAATAAACAACTACAAGCAATTCAGAACAAGCATGATGCAATGATATGAGACAATGATGCAAAGATGCTTCTAACTCTATGTATGCTAGTCTCTAGTGGTAGACACACATTAAGATAGAACACCATACTCCTCTGGGCAGTCTCAGTAACTCTCCCTCACGACTCTTAAGCATGTCTTTTGGGTTCTCTATAGTAATTGGGTCAAGGCATCCCTCCGACATTCTATAGCTAGCGTTTAGGTCACCACTCTCTCACTCTACCGTTGGTTGGAGTACTGGCGCATGTCAGGGTTAAACCTAGCCCAATGCAAGTCATCTACTAAGTCATATCAATCTCAGAGTCGGATACTTCCCTTCTATGCACTAGACAGTCCATTCCGGTCTCATTACCTCCCTTCCATTTTTAGGCAGTCCATTCCAGTATCTCCCTCCTTAGAGTCATCATATCCTATGGCACCCAACCAATATGACTACTGACTCTTAACCCTATTGGTCATACACATATAATAAACAGGAAGCTCTCATGTCCTTTCATGGGTTACCTACTGGTCTTAAATGCCCATGAGCCCAGGTTCATTATTTGCAACCCTACCAATGAATGGTCTCCAACAATGTGATTATGTCCTCTCACGAATCGGATACCGGTCTTGAGCACCCATAATCCCCATTGTTGTCACGGGTCACTCGGCATCAATACCCTTGTTGATGGGGTGAGATATGATGGGATTTCCTAGCTAAACACATCTAGACAATACCTAAGTATGTCATCCAATAATCATGGAAAGCATCAAGGGGCAACATAGGAAAGCGTCCCATACCACCTCCATTGATGTCCCAAGACAGAAACGTCAAGAGGGCATTCCCCCATTCCATAATTATAACTTAGGCAACCTCATCACAATATGATTGCATAAAATATCATATCAAGGTCCAATCACAATAGAATCATTCAAAATCATACAAGTATGCAAGTTAACATTATTAAACACATTTTGAAATTATAGAAGTATGACAAATATTAATAAGTCCTATACCAATAGCTAACACTTGCATTCAAGTTCTATCAATATGATGAATGTAAGTATGCCAATTGTGAGTGAACGTACTCACCTTATATTCAATTCGTAAACTTTGAAGAAAGAGATCTGAGGGTAAGTCCAGAATCACCAAAGAAAGTGTAAACAAACAAGTAATGAACATAAGAAACAAACCCTAATGATTGGAGACAAAACGGAGAAAGTTGTTGTCACAAACACCTCTTTGGTTGCTTGGGGCGACCAAGCCTGCTGTGTACGGACATAAAACATAAGTTTTGATCAGAAACTCCTAGTTTGGGTTCAATCACTCTAAAATTAATAGGAAAATTCTAAAATAGTATATGGAGACTATCTATTATGATCTAAGCATCAAACATGGTCATCGGAAAGAAGATCTAACAATTCGCATAATAGGCCTAATCCACAGATTCTCATGGATAGATTAGAGTGAGTGGGGATTCACTCTAGAGATAAGAAATTAGTAGATCATGATCATAAATCAACCTAGGAATTGTACTAGAAATCAAACAACTCATGTAAGAATAAGGTCATGAAGATCATGCTAGGTTAAACACCAAAATCATACCGTGTTGTTCACGGAAGGAATAGAGTGGATGGGGATTCACTTTAAGACTATGAGGATGAAGAATTATGTCATTACAGTAGCATAAGACCTTCCTCGCAATCACAAAAATGAGTTGAAACAGTAGAAAGAATAGATCTAGAGAGAATGAGATCGATTACTAACCTTGTATAAGAAGATTTGACGAAGGAATATCTCACGGATGATTGGGGATCTTCCTTGGCCTTGAAGAGAGAACTCTAGGGTTCTTCTCACGTTCTCCAACAGCTTAGAGGCAAAATGGTATGAATTAGATCAACGTTTGTATATATAGAGCTTCGAAAACCTAAATTTCCAAAAATATCCAATTCAGTCCCGAGGGATGCGTTGGTCGCTTAGGGCGACCAATTAATGCCAGAAGGTCAAGAACAGGCTTTTGGAGACCAAAAGCCTTAAGCTTCACTTGGGTCCTTCACCAACTTAAGAAATGGTCTTACCTGACTTTATAGGACCTTTCAAGGGTGTCAACGCTGCACTCAAAGTTCACCTCCCAAGTGCATCATCATTCAATTTACATTTTCTTCCAAAGTTAGTCAGGGTTTTCATACTAAGATCTTCATCATCAACCTCCATTGGTTCTAGGTTAGATCCAATGGGTTCCAAAGGGATGGCCCACAACCGTCTTCTACCTTGACTTCGAGTCTTCGGACCTACAACATAGATTTTTGGATTAGGTTTCGTGAGGGATTTCACATATTACGTCCCTAGTGAGAGGAGATGGATTGCGCCAAACAATGAGTTCGACAGCATACTATATTGGATTCAGCGCCATCTGATCTTATCCGTTCTTTGTGATAAGGAGTGCACTGGTGTTTGGAGCGCCAAGTGCATGCTTCAATCTGCCATAGTCATCTCACGCATTGATAGTAGAAACATCTTACCTATGGGAGGGCACCAACACAAGATCTCACTACCACAACTTCCGTTAAGTTTAATTGAGAATGATGCAGAGGAGGTCAAGGCACGAATCAAGTAACACCATGTATCAAAGCCCCATTTTTATGTTGCTCAAAATGAAACAGCTATTGAACCCGACACATAGAATTAACCGTTTTCCTTTTAATAGTTGGGTACTGTTAAATTTTGAGTAAATTGGAAATGGACATGGTATGCCACTTCACTTACTCCAAACAGAAAACCTTGTATACAGTACACTAACGCATGGGAATTCCAAGGTTTCCCCCTTCTTCTACATGACATCCTTATGCTTCTTATCCAATTCTAGCAGTTCCAACACAGAACCCGAAGTTCAATAAAAAGCATTTTGGGTTTCCTGGGCAAAATCATACAAGAAAGAAATTTAGGTGTTAAAGAAACTAAGCTATAAAATGCATTTTTTTTTGTTGATGTTGATGATGCTTCATTTTGGGTGATGAAAGTATAAGCTCAAAGTACACTAGATTCCAAAATAAATTATCCCAAGTGCTTTGCAAGGCGAGCATTTGGATATTCATAAAATGGCTTACGCTTGCGGATTAGTTTCTTACGGTGAGTATCCCAGGCTTCTTTCAAATTGGGGTTTTGTGAATGAGTTAAACAAGGTGCCGTTGATTAGATAATCAAGGGCTAACAATCCAACATCCCATCATATCTTTGACATGCAACAGCTTGTAATAGAGATAACATTTGTAAGGTGAGAGAGGAATCGTGTTGAATCAATTCAAATACTGGGTGATCTTGAACGGTACACCTACAATTTCATATATTGGTTCGGTATTGATTTTCTAAAGACGTTATTAGACTCGTTCAGGGAAATTTCACTACCCAGATCCTATCATATCTGATGACCGGCAGCTTGATCTATGGTGGCAGCAAAGTTGCTCTAACCTATTTCCACAGCACTGAGGAGTCTATGAATGAAAAATGAATCGAGTACCACACACAGGTGAAGATGGGAAGAAAGAAGAGCAAAATTTCAGGTTGCAGCAGAGGGGCACTGTTGTTAACTGTTATCATTTTAGGGTCGTCTGCTTCAAGTGTTGTTGGTGCAGGGGAAACACCATCTGATTCTGGCGGCAAGTTCATAAAAGGGGCTGAAGAATTATCAGAGCCTGCAGGTGAATGCGAGTAAGTTCAGCAAATGAGACAGGAAAGGAACAGGGGGATTTAGATTTCCCAGTCATACCTGTTGTGTTCTGAAGAGGAGGCAAGACAGGAGACACTGTAAGACATCAACAATTATAATTAAACCGATATTAGCATGTACACATTCAATTCCATAAGAACAAAAACATGCATCGCTAGTTTAGCAAGGGCTGTTGTCACTGGACAATTTTCCCTCCCCCAGTCATTCCCATCAATTCAGAATTCAAAAATGGGAAAGGCCAAAAAGATCCTTCCAAAGAAATTAGCGCCTAATTCAAGATCCACAATTCAGAATTCAAAAACATTTATCTGTTCGAATCAATGGCGCTTAATTCAGGATTCTTAAAAGCACATTTATTCGAATTTCGAACAGATGCCTGGTGGTGAAGTAACGATTCTAAAAAGGTATGGAAGAACTCTAACGAAGTTCTGTCGTGTTATCTGAACCAAAATTGTGGATCCTCTAGAGATGCTTTTGTCGTCTTAGATCGTTATCAGTGGTGGCTCAGGGTTTGTCGGACGATGCTAAATGCATCGAAGGTGTTGGAGGGGTGGGGATGCTCAGTCAGGCCATCACACAGTGACTTGTACACACATAATGCGATCCGATCGAGTGAGATCTCTTCGAATAAACGGAGAAACAAGAAATCTCACACATTAACAATCAGGAATCTAAATGGAAAAAGCATACACCAGAAACCAAAAGAAACGAAAGACGGAGGAGGAACTAGCAAATCCAGATATGAAACTGACTTTAAACTCGAAATTTTACCTGCGCAGAGATGTTCCAGAGGTGCGGTGGTTGTCCTGGTTGAATTAGTGGAGTTGGAGCTGTTAGAAGAACAAAGAGATGACAGCGACAGTATCCTCGAAGTGTCGAGAGGGAAGCCGAGGAGCAAAGGCTGGCGGAGGAGGTAACAATAACAGACGCGGCCGGTGGTGTTAAAGGTGGAAGAGAAAGCATCGCAGCAGCGAGGAGGGATCGACGATGATAGATTGTTAGGCGTCGATGAGATAAAAGGCAAGCAAGGAGACAATGCCGTTAGCTCGTTAACACAGCCTTCGGCTGGGGACGCCGGCACAATCACCAGCAAGAACAGAAACAGAGCTAGTATGGCCGCTGCCAGATCTCTCGCCGGTATCCGAACCAGTACGACATCCACCATTTCTTCCATCTGGAGAGAACCTCTCTGAGTCTGTTACAGACTCTCTCAGATAGTTTCTTTCCTTCCTTCGTTCCTTCTCAGAGCTTTTCACTTCCTTCCTTAGGCAGTGCTGTTTGAGTGTTTGCTCAACACCGAAATCTCGGAGATCGAACCTGACAAATGTTTATATAGCCCTAATGGCGGGAGGATCTTCTGTTTGTTTTTGGGTCTTGCAGAGATCGCTATATGGTCATGTAGCCTCTGCGCTAGCATGGCTCATTGAGGGTAATTGACCCCTGGATCCTAGATACTCTATCCATGAGGGTAAAAGATTAGGATTCAAACCCTGAGGGGTGGCTCAGTTGGCAAAGTCCAACGTTTTCACATAGGAGGTCAAAGTTCGAATCCCTTTGGGGCCAAGGGCGAAGCTCTCACCTATATTAAATTATATAAAAAGCGCCTTGAGGATGTAGTCGGTGCGCGCAAGCCAGTCCAGATGAACCTCATCCAAAAAAAGAAATAAAAATTAGGATTCAAATCTTATGTAACGCCCGAGCAAACAGATTCAAATCCTCTACAATGCCCAAGTGAGCGACCGTAGCTAATTCTCATTGAGCACCACGTGTTCCCTATGAATTTCCAACAATTGGATAAAATTTAAGAGGCTACCGGGCACACGCCAACCGTGCCGTGGTGGAACACGAGGTCACGAAAGTTGGCTGCTAGATGGTCATTCACATGGGCACTACAGAGGATTTGAATATGGATAATTAATGCTATCTTCACACCATTTTGCCACCATTGGTGTAAAATCTTCCACTAGGGTTGAATCGGCTTAATCGACACTTGAATGATCGAACTGGCTGAACATGAAATCTGCTTCAAGATCTTCCTCCAGGAAAAGTAATCATTACAAACACTCAACACAAACCTTAGACATAGTTGATCAGTGTGACCGGTGATCCGCCTCTGACAATCAAGTCAGTAAATGATCGATCGAAAATATGCTAAGGTTGCAGAAAACTCTAGCTACTAATTGAAAACCAAGTCAATCTATGTTTGTGATTGCCTTACCTTCGTTTTCAGTACGGAACCTCATTTATATTACCTTGCATGTGCATTCATGTCACCAATCCTTTCTTTAGATCGTGTGGTTCAGATTGCCTCTTTTATTTGATCCTTGGGTCATGATGAACAAACGGTTGAACCGTCAGTTGGGGCAGGCTTGGACCTCCGACAGTTAGCCGTAATAACCACATACTTAGTAGGAGCCCACCTCTAACTTTATTTTTTATTTTTGGTAAGGGAAACACACATCTAATCAAGATTTAAAGTATCTGTATCAAGTATCGTATCGGTCAGGTGATTTAAAGAGACGTATCGTCCTGTATCGAGTATTGTATCACTCTGGCTAATGTATTTGAGTGTAATTCAATGGAAACATGTATCGAGATGTATCGTATCAGTTTGGTCAAATATTGATACGTATCAACTAGTATCGTATGGTATCGTGGAATACTTTAAACCTTGCTTCTAATTCTGTTACTGGTTTTATTTGAAGAACCCGTGATAAAAAAATGAGTTCATTAAGAGAATATAATACAACCGCCAATACATGCCAATACACAAAGGATACACTCTTCAGGAAGAAAAAAAAAAGATAATAAAAAAGAAAAGATGTAGAGGACAAACTGACTAAACCAAATCAATACATAGAATCCTGGACTCAATTGTAAATCAAAACTAAAACTCCGACTACAGACAATAGAAGAGATGGTGAGAAACTCATAGAGGGATTGGCAGCTGATGGGGACACGACCGGATGGATCCCTGCAGTCTCCGGAGTTTCTGCGGTTGTTGGAGTTTCTGAGCTCACAGGTGTGGTTGCTGGAGATAATGCTGCAGGAGTTTCTGGTTGTGGTGCCAGAGCTGGAGTTGTCAATTTGGGGACTACAGGAGCTGCTCATCAAGAAAACCATTAGCACAGTTAAGTGGTGTTATTGACACAAACCAGGAAAATTGCTAATGGTGACCTCAGCTAGCCCAGTGCACAAGGTAAACTAAATACTATATGCATATGAATAGATTACCTGCAGGAGACAGAGTAGGCCCAAAAGCTACGGGACCTGCAGAAAGCAATTATTGTTAGTGTAAACATTTAAGTTATTTAATTAGTAGCTCAATTTAGAACAATTCTATAGGTGTTGATTCATGATTCTCTTGGTACCTGGAGCAGGAAGAGGAGAACCAGTTGCTGCAAGCAGAAGGAACAGACAATTAGTACTCTTGGCAAATTAAACTAAGTAAATGCAGTGGAAACCATAAGAAGCTAGCAAGCCTAGCTAGCTACCTTTGCACTGAACCGGCACACGGGTCTTGTTACACGCACGGGGTAGCGAGACGGCAAGGGTTCGATTGATGGGTATCCGGAAGGGAACATTTCCATTGACTAGAAGACATGCGCAATCCATGCTAGTGTTCATGACTGACCCAAGAGATCTGCAACAATCTGCAGTTGGAGAAGGAGAAGAAGAAGAAGACCCATTTGCTGCACTTCCTGTGATGTAATTCAAGCATGGGGTGAAGCTAGTGATCATAGAGGTTGTGCATCCTGCATTTATCTGCCCATTTAGGACTGGAATCACTGACATTACTAATGCCATTGAAGAGATCACTAGGAAGCAGCAATGGAAACCCTTGAGACCCTCCATATTTGTGATCCTATTAAAAACTTCAGACAATTGTATAGCTAGGAGTTTTTAGAGACACAATGTGGAGAAAGAAACTAAGTATGGAATTGAATGGGTTAAAGGAGAAATTGGGTCGCAATTAATATAGATGAGAAAAGTGGTACTCTGGATGGAAAAAGAGAATTGGTAGATTTGAAGTGGTTCTTGGAGTTTACCAACCTTAGCTAACTTTTGTTTATTGGATGGATGATTGGATAATTGGATGAACTAACGTTAACCTACGATAACTATTTCCTTCTAGTCATTTCTCCTAGGCAACAATTATATAATGTGGGGTCCAATGGATACCTTGAATCGTTGCTTCGGTCACCCATCTATCATTGTAGATTTCATTTAAAATTGTTTACCGGGGAAAAAAATTTCCATTAAAAACCGATTTTTAAGCCCAGAAAACATAAAAAGATGCAAAAAAATAGTTGCGCGCCAGGTAGGGGTCGAACCTACGACTTTCTGCTTAGGAAACAGACGCTCTATCCACTGAGCTACAGGCGCATTTTGTGTTATATTTGTTATATGGAATAATAATAACTCTATAAGTTTGTTCTCTCTACTAGTAATTAAAACCTTCACGCCCTAAACATTGTATGGGCTAAGGAAACTGTTCCATTAAGGGCAGGTCAAGGTCGAGATTTTTCTTCACTAAATTAAGATTAGGGTTGAATGGTTGATCTAGCCTGATTTTACCATATTATCTTATCGTATACAATATTTCTAATATTCATAGACATCAACATGGAATTATGGATTGTGTTTATATTTTGACGTTAAAGTTAGGATCTAAGTGATTTAATCTATAAGATTCATTTCGGTCAAGATTTAAAAAGAAACTCCAATCTTAAGTTCCTTTGTTTTTAAGTAATCATGGATTTGTGTTATCATACGAGCCAATGGGAGAACACATCTTATTTTCTCCTTCCTTTATGTTTAGATGATGTGTGCTATGTTACTTGAGGTTTAGCAAATGGATTGATTTCTCTTCATGTATGATGGGAGAAGAATTTGTTTAAGTATAACTTGATTAAGAATTCAAAATCAAGGTAAAAACTCGAGATTGTTCATCGCCGTATAATGATTCTAGTTCTTCAAGCTATCAACCTTTGACTTCTTCCATGTTTCATTTGCTTTGAGGAAAAAGAAAAGAAAATTGAGGAGGTAAAATGGCATTTTAATTTTTAGCCTTAATAATCTTTGTGTTTTCTACCCAAAAAATATATATTTGTCTTTGTGTCTTAATACTAATTATTCTAACAGAGAAGAGAATAAATGTTTTTTAAACTAAGAAGGAAGTGTTCAGTGCATTAAGAATTTTGTTATAAGGTGTTGGAGCTATTTACTCATTAAAATAGAAGATTGTTTTCAGTTGCAATAATATTTTCTCAAAGTTATGGATTGTTGAATTAAAATATTTGAATTATAATGATCCCCTTAATTCCGTTTCGTTAACCTTGAATCTTCTGTGGTATTGATCCAGGGGAAAAAACTATTAAACAAGGCAAATATTACAAATTTAAAAACACTGATGTTTGGCATTCATTGCTAGCATGAAATTGAAATTTGATCAAGGAATTGCCTACCCCCACCTACCTATGACAAAGCAATTTGTTCATCAAAATTTACAAAGCAGCTAGAATCAATCTCAGTCTGGAATTTTCTTAGTCACTTTCAGCCCATTTGGTTGAGTAGGCTAGCCAACCAAACGCCTCTTCTTGTGTTCCTCTCAACTACTCTGTGTGTTCTCTTACTCTCACTTCTACACTCAACAAAACAAAACGAAAAAAAAAATGTTATTGTTCAAGAATCCAAGCATTTTGCAAAGATTTTTCTGTTTTACTGGTAGACTGCTAATATATTACTAAGGAAGCCGAGTTACACACCCAGCTAACAGAAACTGCTGCAGCCGGGGAGAGGAATGTGGCCAGAATGTCCTACTCGACATGAACACGACCTTCGAGGTCAGGGCTCAACAAGAATTTGACACCCTTGAAACATACAGAAAAGAACAAACATCAAGTTCCACTACCATAACACGAAATGGTAATAGAAAGGCTAGAAAAGATTGAAATCTGGGTTCCATTGAATTGGCTATTGCATTAGCCATAAAACAATTAAAAAAATATATAGTATATTATAGAAACAATGGTAATAGAAATGGTAAGAACCCCTTTTCACTTCGGCTTTTGAAATTAAATATCTGAACTACTGTAGGAAGGCATGGGAAGAAGAACATCAAATGTGGGTTTCAAAACCCCAACTACCTTATGAACATCATCAACCTAATATAATATGAAAAAAAAAATGTAAAAAATCCTTTTAATTGATTTCTGGTCGAAAACCAGAATAGAAGGAGTTTTAACAATTTACTTATTAAAATAAAAGATTGCTTTCAGTTACAACAAGATTTTCCCAAAGTTATGGAGTATTCAATAAAAATATTTGAATTATAAATAATGGACCCTTTTTGACACACAAGTTTAAAAGTTAATCAACTCAAAGTCTAACTATTAAACAAGGAATTACCCGGAATAAACTTTTGAACAAGGCAAATCTTGTAAATTTGCAAACCCTGATGCTTGGCATTCATAATTGTTTGGATGAAATAAAAATTTGATCAAGGAATTGCCTACCCCTTCCTACCTATGACATAGTTGTTTGTTCATTACAATTAGAAAAACAGATGGAGAAGTGTTCTTCAATCAATAATAATCTCAATGTGGAGTTCTCTTAATACGCCTGGGTTACTTGCAGAGGCCATTTGGTTGAGTTCTTCACCAAAAGTTTTCCCATAATTTAGGAGTTGGCCAGCCAACCAAACGCCTCTTCTTGTTTTCCTCTCAACTACTCTGCATTTTCTTACTCTCTGTTCTACACTAAACAAAAAACGTTCAATTTAAATAGTTGGGAACCCATCTCCCAACTCCAACCCAATCACTGCGTTCTTGTCTTCATATCTCATCAAAGGAAACCGCATAAAAAAATGGCTGCAATGGGAGGAACTGAAAAGGGTTTTATAGTTGCATCACTAGCTGCTGTGACAATGATGCTTTGGGTGGGAGCAGCCGCTCAATCGTCGAGTTGCACAAATGTGGTCGTTGGCATGGCACCTTGTCTCACGTACATTACGGGTAGTTCTTCAAAACCATCTTCTTCTTGCTGCCAACAGCTTGCGAGCGTTGTTAAATCTCAGCCACAATGCCTTTGCCAAGTGCTCAATGGTGGTAGTGGTGTGGTTGCAGCACTGGGCATTTCTATTAATCAAACACTTGCTCTTGCACTCCCTGGAGCTTGTAATGTCAAGACCCCACCAGTTAGTGCCTGCAATGGTAAGTAATTAAGCTCAACACAACTGATTTCCTCTGTATAAAAAAGCTCAAAAGGCTTCGTTTAATGCTTCCCATCAGCAAGACTTCACAAAAGTATATTTATTTAGTGCTTCAAGGTCTCAATCATGGCCAACTAGCTACTGATATGTTGTTTGACTTGGAACCATTTGTTTGCAGCTGCCAATGGACCATCTACTTCTCCTGCAACAGAATCTCCGGTGGGTTCTCCGACAGCTAGTACTGTTCCAGAGGAATCCTCAAATGGATTGGATGCAGGAACTGGGTCAAATGCAAAGGCAGAACCATCGATAGGGATAGATGCATCTGAGGGAACTAGAATGATTACCACTTCACCACTTCATCTTGGCTGCTTGCTTCTGGTCATCATGGCTTCATATGCTTCGACTCTCACTAGCCTCTGAGTTTTCCTTTGGCTCTGAGGACTAGTTCCACTTCGTAGAGTTCTTCAACATCCATGTGTGGCTGTATTAGTTACCTGTTCTGTAACTTTATGAGAGAGTTTATTTTTGTTTGATTCATGTGGTTAGTGTTAAGTGTCATGTTGTTCAAATAGTCTGGAATGTACCGCTTATGGGATAACCTTCCCACATTCTCTCTTCTAAACTTCAAATTCTCAAAAATCAGTTAATTGGAACAAGACAGTGGTTGGAGACCTATACGACCGAGAACAACATATTATAAATTGAAAAAACAATGGAGATTCACTAATTGGGCTCTCATTAGGAGATTTTTCAAGGAGAAGATCCAAACTCCACTTAGAGAGTGATGGGAGGCCAAACAATATGCTAATGTAAATTAAAGCAACAAACATAGCAATAATTGATCAAATATTCAATAAACAAACCACAGTAGACACAAGATTTTTAACTTGGAAAAACCCGCAAAGAAAAAAACAACTAGATTATTATCGAAGTCCACCCAAACTTCCACTATCACAAATGATAATAATAATGGGTATAAAATCAACATTCCATCTTTAGATAATACTAGAAGAACACGAAGTCACAACCATGTCATCAAAGAAATGGAAATCCGAGAGAATGGAGAAAAGTCAACAGATAAACTTCTTGGGAATTATGGTAGAATGATATTCTGACCGTTGGATATGAAGAGCTAAGTGTCACGACCATTCCATTCAAATTTCAGTTCATTCCGATAGTGTTTCACCGTTGGATTTGCCGGAGAAAACAAAAAAGGCCTCTTCTTCTTCCTCCCGTTTCTACTCTCTCTCTCTCTCTATTCTGCATTTTTACTGTTGTGCGGCTACTGTAGCTATATTCAAAAACCCTATGCTTTTGTTCCTTTTAAAAAACCTTGAATCCCCCATATGGGTTATTAGGCCGGACCCAACACAGAGCTTAGAAATGTGAGGTTCATATTAACTTTTTCACAATTTGCAAAGATGATTTGGCAACAAAAATCTCAAATCAATGGGGTTTACAAGGAAACAAAAGTACCCTTTGTTCATGTTACCACCATGAAAAGAAGAGCAAGGAACAAATTTAAATGTCTTAATGGTTGTGATATGAGTGATCATTCTTACCAAAAAAAAAACATATCAGTGATCAGAAAGATATTGAAGGGGCCTCTTACCTCCCACTTTAAGTCATTTTACTCTTCCTCCAATCCTCACATTGTCGACAATTACTTCAATCTAATTAGAAGCAGACTTTCACAAGCTAATCTTGACACTCTATTAATATCATTCTTGGATGAAGAAATTCATCCAACCTTACTTAGTATCAGTAGTTTCAAATCCCCAGATCCTAATATATTTTAAAGTGCATTCTACCATTCTTATTGGGATACATATAAACATGAAGTCACCGATCATGTCAAAAGTTTTTTCAGCCATGCCTCTTTCTCTTCCCAGATTAATCAAACCTACATATCCCTCATTCCTAAAATGGACATCACTTCATCTTTGTTGAAATTTTTTTAAAACTTATGCATATTACTTTAATATAATATATGTTTTATTTATATTGTTTTATCTTATGATTTCTGTGACGTGACGGGAACCTTAGTCCCACATTGGGCCAAAAGGAGGTAGTTATTTAGTTTAAATATGGTAAGGACCTATGTAATATATTTTTGGGGTTAAGGATCGCACACACGTAGTACAATGCGAACCCATGTGCGACACGAACCAAGCTTGAACCCTAGTCTGACCCAACCATGGTTATATAACTATATATTAATTATTAGGAATAATTACTATTGCCCCCTTGTACTTTGGTTTTATTACTAATCAAACCTCTTTCTTTATGAAATTACTGTTGCCCCCCTCACTTCTAACGGTGTTAAGTGGTTGTTAACATCAAATATGTAATGTCTATTTTGCCCTTCATTAAAATTAAGAAATTAAAAATATGACATTACCCTCATTTTTAGAAACTATATTGAATATCAATTATATCCTTAAAATCTTATATTTCACAATAAATTTTGGCTTTGGTGGGACCACACACTTTGTACAATGGTTAGCATATATTAGGAGATTTTCAATTTTCAATTTTCAACTTTGAATTACATTTGATATTTCCTAATATTTTAGTTTCTATCTTAAGTTTTATTTAATCACATATTTCCTTTATTCGGCGAATTCTTTTTAGAGAAGAAAAATCTAAGTCTTTTCTTTATTCGGTAGTTTCTTTTTAGAAAAGAAAATTTAACTTAAAGTTAACTTTTCTCCATAGTTAATTAAGGATAATATTATAACTTGCAAAAGAGTAAATAAGTAAAAAGATAATTGTAGGGTTATTTTTGGGTTTTTAAAAAAATATATAGATGCCACATCATCAATAAACTAACTGAGCTTAACGGAATGGGGCATTAGTAATTTTAAACAAAGTTAAAGGTTGGATTAGCAATTTTAAAAAGTAGAGGGGATAAAGTAGTAATAAAATCAGAGTACAATGGGGCAACAGTAATTATCCCTAATTATTATTAATATTTTAGATGATATATGACTTGGGAATTGGGTCGTAGGTCCAAGGCCTTGATTCGGAAAGTCCATTTTGTCATGGGCCCTTATTTGAAATGCTCATTGTTGGGTGGAAGTGTAGAGATGCCATTGGAGAGACACTTTCCCTTAGGGAGGTCAGCTGAATAGGTATATTCTTTTAGGGAGGTGAGCTAAATAGGTACCTTCACAAAGGGAGGTGACTTACCCTTTCACCCACAGTTTTTGGGGATCTATATAAACCCATTTTCAAACTCAATTTTTATATGAATTTTCCTCCTCCTCTCTCTCCCTATTGTCGTTCTGTTAAGAAGTGAATACCAACATGATTACACCTGAAATAACATTTTGAGGTGCAACCTTAAAGATTTAAGCTAACTGATCTTAGGGGTGAAGACACACTTAAAACATGTGTCGCACAAATCAGGGTGTCTAAATACCTTAAAGAAAGTATTTCTTGTGCATTTGAGTTCTATCAAAGTTCACGATTTTACAAATGTTTGTGCATATTCCTTAGCAAGTTCCAACAATCTTCAATGAGTTTAGACCTATTAGCTTATGCAATGTGATCTATAATGTCATTACAAAACTTATGGTGAGCAGAATCAAAGCCATCCTCCCCAACTTTTTCACTTTTTAATCAACATGACTACATAAAAATAAGACATATTCAAGACAAAATCTAGATTGGTCACGAGATCATGCACAAAGTCGACCAATGCAGAAAGAACAAAAGATGAATTATGGCCATCAAATTGGACATGAGTAAAGCCTATGACAGACTAGAGTGAGGATTTGTAGGAAAAACCCTTTTGAGCATAGGATTTCCTATGAGCCATATAAGATGTACCATGTTTTGTATGACTACCCCCTAACTCCATATTTGGTCAATGGAAAGCCTTCCCCCTTTTTCAGACCTTCCTAAGGCTTGAAACAAGGGGATCCATTGTCATCGTACCTATTTGTCCTTTGTAGTGAAATATTATCCAATCATATTGACAAGGTTAGGTTGGATAAAAAAAAATAAGGGTATCAAATTATGTACATAAAAGTGCAGAAAGTATCTCTCAGCTAACATTTATTGATGATCTTATCATATTAAGCTATACAACTCACAAATAAGTAAAACATTTCTAAAAAATCATCCACTAATATTATCTATACTCAGGACAACAATTAACTTCATAGAAAACTAGAGTCCATTATAGCAAGAGTACACCAAATCCAACAAGAAGACTGCTCTCAAATCACCTTAACATTACTTGATCCCACCTCTGAACTGGGGATACCGAGACCTTTGTGTTTATTGTTGTATTATTTTCACAAAGAACTTCCAGCTAGATATGTTGCTTCAAAAACGAAGAGAGTCCACCTTCAATGCCTTATGGAGGAATGTGAATTGATGAGTGTGTTCGAAACTTTTTACCAATTTTTCTGTTTGTTTTTTGTCTCCATAAGAAATATAATGTCACATTCTTTAAGAAATTTACTAGTGCCTTGGATGTTCAAGATCTCCCAATTCCATGAACAATCCAACATTCTAATGGGGAATATTACTTGTGTGGTGAGTCTAACGTGGTGGTGCTTGTGGCGCCCACCATTGAATGCATGTCACGTGATTCTATTAAATTCCAACTGCTCAAAACAAGGTTCGATGCATTTAAAGAACAACCGATTTTGTTACATTTTTTTTAATAACCGATTTTATTTCATTTAAGTTGGTTAAATGTGTACATAGTGTTTTGAGCAACTGGGATTTAATAAAATCATGTGGCATACATCCAACGGTGGGCACCCCAAGCACCACCACGTCAAACACACCACTAAAGCTTAGTTACATTTTTATGTTAACATAGCTTAATCTGTAATACCTTCAAATATGCAAAATCTAAATAAGCATTGTTTTTTTATTTGAACACTGAGTCCAACTAACCTAAATGGGCAATAGTTGTCTTTTAGGAGGCTAATTTAGTGGCTAACAGATATGCCTTAAGGGAAGATATGTTTTTGGAGATAACTCTTGTTAGTGTCTGTTACTCTCTTATAAAGGTGTAAGGAATTGTTTATTTTTGTTCGAATATAGTTTCAGAAATTTTTTTTTTAAATAATGTCATCAAAAATGGATTAATGTATGTAGCTTTTGGATCCCTTAATCCATCAATTGCAAAATACGTTGTCTGTGATGGAGGGATCGATTGATCTTGGGGGTAAAAATGCAACAAAAACCCATGTGCACTATTCAGGGACATTTAAATACCTTAATTAAGGCATCATTAGTTTGCAAAAGTAGGGGGAAAATAAACATGTAAGACTCATATATAGTGGGTTAGGGGAATAGGAAAGGAAATAAAATGATTTTGTAAAAAAAGTTACAAATGTGGGTCTCATTTTTGTTGTACCCTATACATGTTTACAAAGTCCCACTTATTTAGTGGGACTTTGAAGCAAGATAGGGTGGGAAAAGTAACAAGCTACATCAGCCGACAAGTTTCCTCACGTTTCACCTTAATGAACCAAATAAGTCATGCTTTACGAAAAATTTTACTTTTTCTCACCCCACTTCAGATTAGACATCGTTAATTTGTTAAATAAAAAGAGATAAGAAAAAATAAACATATGAGACCCATATGTAATAAAGTAGGGGAACAGAAAATGATTTTGGGGAAAAAATGTAATTCTGGGTCCCACTTTTGTTATATCCCTCACTTTTCTACAAAACTTCACTAATTTAATGGAACTTCTATTTTTATTTTATATATTGTCTGAGGTTCATCCGGGCTAGTTTTTGCGCACCTCGATTACATCCTCAGAGGGAGCTTTGTCGTCTGCAAGAGTTGAACCCATGACCTCTTCATTGAGAAGTATGGATCTTACCCCTCTACCAACCATGCATGCCAAATTTAGTGGAACTTTAAAAGGGGAAGGGGTGGAAAAAGTGGCATGACACATCAGTAGACATGCTTTCTTAATTTAAATAAGCTTGTTTGCCCACTTTTCCGCCCCATTAAACCAAACAAAACGTGCTTTGGGATTTCATGAAAAAAGTTTGTTTTTTTTCTCACCCCCTTCCCCCCCCCCTTTTATTTAGCAAATAAAAGACACTTAAAAAAAGGCCGGCCACCACCCGCATGCCACAACTTTGCCAATTTTTTGTTCATATATCACTAGATGGGCGTGTGTAACTATGCTTTTGACAAGGAGATTTTATTCATACTTTTGAATAGATAAGTTCTCATACTTACTATTTGTTTTATTTGTCTTATACTATTTTCCTTGAAACATTATATTTCTAGTAGTTTTAATAAAATAACGTTGTGTGTAGTCAATGAAATAATTTGCCTAGAAGTTGATTAGACCCTTAAAATCACTAATTAAATATGATGTTTTTGGAAGAATGAGCTATGAAAGCCTATCCAATGTCATGTAATGAACACCCAACCTATATGAAAATGTTTTAATCTTAAATTAAGTTCAAAGGGTAAACAACAAAATCATCAGATGACTTGAAAAATACTATTAAAGTTTATTCATATTATGGTAATGTAGTACCACTACAATGAAAGAAGTTGAGAAATAGGCTTTTAATTAGCCGAAACTTATGAAATATGAGGGTATGTTAATAATGGTGCACATTGGCTGACTTAAGTGCATGTAAGAAGTAAAACCTCTTTATGATGAAAATTGTAGAATTCTCTAAACATCCATAAGCTGATTTTAAAAGACACCTAAAAAAAGGCCGGCCACCACCCGCATGCCCCCGGAAACTAAAAAAGTAACCCATATTTAGTGTCGGTTTTTTAAAACTGCTGGTAGTTAATATATAATTAGTGGCGGTTTATATATAAACGTCACTAAATAAAACAATATCAATTTTGCCTTTACATTATTTATAAATTCAAGTAAATTAGTGGCGGTTTTGTAGAAAACGACACTAAATTCAAGTAAATCAGTGGTGGTTCTGTAGAGAACACCACTAAAATCAAGTAACTTAGTGGCGATGTTGTAGAAAAAGCCACTAAATTCTTGTAATTGAATGTCTAATGATAATATAATGTTATACATCTTGCATGAGTTGATTTCAGAGATGCTAGTGGAAGAGGGTTCCATTTGAGGATTTGGAGCTTGATTTGACAACTATTTTGAGGCAGGAATTTAATGTATTGAATATTGATGTCTTGGTTATTAAACTCTTTCTTTGACTTTTTTGATTTGGTTCTTCAATTTTGTATGTTTCTACACAAGTTGACTTCATTAATATGTATTTGGTATTATTTTTCTTAAATTTTGTCCTTTAAAAAATGTTTAGCTTTCTTGAATTTTCTTTCTATTTATGTATTTGTACTGTCATACAAGAATAAATGCCAAAACATGGGACATTTAAAAAATATATATTAACGTATTTGGTGGCGGTAAAGAGAAAACGGCCACCATTTGGAAGCAATTTACCACAAGTAACGTCACTAAGTATGACTTAGTACACACTAAATATGTTGAATTAGTGGCGGTTTATTCTATACCCGCCACTAAATAGAAGCTAATTCGTGGCTGGTTTTCAGTGCTACCGCCACTAAATATACATCATTAGTGGCAGTTATTAATCTACCGCCACTAAATATACTTAATTCATTAGTGGCGGTTATTAATCTACCGCCACTAAATATACTTAATTCATACCTTGGCATATTCATATTATTAGTGGCGGTTTTATAAAACCGCCACGAATCAAATGGTGGCAGATTTTTCCACTTTTAGTGGTGGAAAAAACCGCCACTAAAACCAATTTTTTTTGTAGTGTTTGTTCTCTTTGAAAAGAAATAGTCCAAAAGAAAATTTGAGGAAATATTCAAAATGTTTGACTTCACTCATACTCTATAACAAGGCTTATTAGACCTAGTGTAAGTTCAAGTCCGAAAAACATTTATAACAACATATCCTATTGCGTCTAACATTTTCACTAGTTTAGTGTTTTGTTTTCTTAAAATTTTTGAATTTTGTGGGGGATTGTTGTAATTTTATGATTTTTTTTTTAAATTGCCAATAGGTGTCTTTTAAGAGGCTAGTTTGGCTAACAAACATGTTTAAAGGGAAGATATATGTTTTTGGAGACAACTTTGGCATTGTCTATTACTCTTCAATACAAAGGTGAGAGCATTGGGGTTGTGTATTCTTGTGTGAATACTAATTCAGAGATTTTTTTTTTCTTTCAAATTGTGTCATCAAAAATGGATTAGTGAATGCAGCTTTCGAATTCTTTGGTCCATTAGTTATGGAGTGCACAGCCTGTGATGTAGGGGTTGATTGATTTTGGGGGTGAAAATTCACTAAAATCCTGTGTGCACTAGTTGGGGCGTTTAACCACCTGGTATAGTCATACTTTGAGCATTCCTCCACCATCAACTCGACATAATTCCACTGTTAACCACCCTCAAGTGAACCCACACTCAGTTTGGCCCACGTGGATTGGTTGGTTCATTGATGATCCTCGTTAACTGGACCCTAGTTAATCCCTTCAATGTAGGGCTACATCAATTCTAAAATCTGCAAAACCTAAAACCTTCATTAACAACCTTCCCTACACTCACCTGACATAACCTTGCCATCAAACCCTAGGTTTTATTAACTCTAAACCCTAGTTTTGAACTCAAAACCTTAAGCTGACCAATTTGAGCTGCCTGTTCATTTAAGTTCCCGGTTATTGGACCCTGCCTTCTAGTTGATTTCCCATCAAACGAAGCCAATATCACCCCATTTATCTAGGAAAATGTTAAGTTCTCAAGTGCAGAAGTAGTCATTATTTAGCTACATAATGAAGTCATAGAGAAAAGGGGAAATTGAAATAATAAAATAGAAAACATAAGAACCACAATATAAGAATCCATTATAACTATACTTGTATCCAGAGGTAGTATGCACTAGAAGTATGCGCAACTTGTTTTCTATGATAGGTCACAACTGCCTTCTTTCAGCCTCTAGTAGACTATGAATATAGAGGCAAGTGGAGAAAAGGCATTCGTCCTCTAGATTCTTTACAATGGCTCTTTAACCATGGATGAAAGAGAAGAGTATTTATTATTGATAAACATGTGCTTGAACTTTCCACATTGTTGCTTTGATATAAAAACTCAGGTAGCATGTCAAAGCAAATTGTTGTATGTTTAAATGACTGGTCCCAAATTGCTATATGTTTGAATGACTGATAAGAGGACATCTGATAGTATGTGCAAGGGGTGAAGCCGAGAGATTTGTTTTGTACTCTTCTATGGTTTCAAGAACATATAGCTACCTACTAGTTTCTTCCAAGAGCACTTGTAAATTTCAGATTTGCTTTGTTACAACTGATCTATTAATCTTCCATAATGATGCTTCTTTTTTTGTTTGTTAGATGGAAGAATCACAATCACAATTCCAATCAACTCAACCAAGAAAAAGGGATACAACCAAGTGGTCCAAGCCACACTCGCACTTGTTTTTGCAGACTTTGGTCACCCACCATAAGTGTGGGAAAGGAGGAGATAATGGTCTTAGGCCAGCTCAGTTTGCAAAAATTGCAAACACGATTAATGCAACACTCCAAACCTCATATGAGGCTGATCAAATTAAGAAACATTATCGAGTGTCGAGGGCAAGAATCAAAGCCCTAATGGATCTCATCAAATGCAGCGGCCTTGGGTGGAATGGCGAAGAATCAAGGTTCGATGGACCTGAGCACATGTGGGCTTCCTTTCAGGTATGAACCTTATGATTTTTAGTCAATATGTTTCATTGGAAACACTTGTTTTTTGAAATACATTTACATATCAACATGTTTGTATTACATTTTTTGTAGAAAACTGAAGAAAGGTTTTGGAAGGACACACAAGTCCTACCCATCCACTATGAGGTGCTTTCGTGGTTTGGCAATGAAATTGTCACAGGTCAAAATTCGGCTCACCTAACTACCGTAGGCATTGATGATGTGGACTTGGTTGACATGACACTAGAGACTGATGGAGAGGGAAGTGTTCAACCAACCCTGAGAGGTCAAAGGTCGACACCCCGAGGTGGGCCAACATCAAAGGCTGCTGAGGGATCTTCAAGTAAGAAGAAGAAGGCCAAGACTGCGGTTGATAAGATAGTAAGTCCCTTCAAGCAGTTGGCTAATGCCTTTGACATGTTTGTGGAATCGGAGTATCTCCCAACTATGTTAAAAAAGGCTTACAGAAGCACTCAAAGTAATTTCTAGCCTCGATGTTCATCGAAGAATGGCAGCCAAGACTTACTTCATCAACAAGAAAGTTGAAGCCCATATTTTCTTGGACTATGATGATGAAGAGAAGTTGATAATGTTGGATGAGCAGGTTCCTGTTGCCACTAGATCAAATCTACCTTGAAACTTGTTTGGATAAACTATTTTGTTTAAGTTCTAACTTGATGCTTTATGATGTATTTGTTTTCTTTTGTCCAGGTATTTTTCTTTTGGCTTTTGTCATAAGAAGTGCTTAACTTCTCTATTGCATGAACCCTTTTTTGGACAATGTGTATAATTTGCTAACATATATTGTAGTGATGTGTATCCTACATGTCATGTCTTGGGTGTCATTTAAAGTTTACATGTTAGTGGATGGGCCATTGACTAGTTTCTATGAACAATAAGAAGTTCAGCTAGATGTAAGTGATCATGTTTTCAAAATTAATATATATTTACTTTTTTATATGACTGGATCAGTTACTGGGTAATTTGATTGATCAGGTTTACCCTTAACTTTTTCAAATTTGATGCAATTTTCATAGTTTTAATTGAACTATTATGACCTAATATAATATTTGGAAACAGAGAACTAAATCAACATCTTGAATCAAATGATGAAGACCGATGCAATTGATCATATTTCAGTTTTTCTTTTTTGGGTCATCAAACACTGCTTTGAATCTAAATTGTCAACTCTCAATCCTTTTATCCTGGGCAAAGGATTAAAAAAATTTCCATCTTTATCTTTGAAATTGCATTCTCAATTCACTGAAATTCTTCTGCTAACAGTTTGGTCTTTCAGCCCACTTCAATGTCTTCAGCTAATTTGACCAATGAATGAACTACAAAAGCTTTGAGTAGTGAGAGAGAGAGGTATAGAGAAAAAGAGCTCAAAGGAAGAAACATGCACAGTTTCTTGCACCCATCGATGCATGCAAATCTATGAACTGGTTAGAGTTGAACCACAGCTAGATGGGTGAAATTCACACCATTAGAATAAACAAAAAGGAAGCAGTACAGATGAAGGAAATGAATCATGATTCTCAATCTTCAAGCCAAGGATGACAAAACTGTAAAGCTAAGGAACACTGACTGCAAGATATTTAAATTGAATAAAGCGAAGATTTTTTTTATGCAAGGAAAGTATCTTATCTGATATGCCACTTCTACTACATGATGAAGTAATGGGGCTTGTGTTAACAGTTGAAAAAAAAATCTCCTGATCAAACAATGGTATATAGAAGTACATTTTCTTATAAGGAAATGATTTCAGAATTCGTCGGATATTATTCTTGGTGGAGAAGACTTGAGGGCAACATATGTATAGCTAAGGCATTGACAATGACTAAATACTGATTTGTAGTTATTAGGACTTGGCATTGCAGTTCCAAAGAAGGAATAATATTAGATTACAATTAGTTGATTAGGATCTATATTTGTGCACTTGCATCCGTCTAAGTCAACAAATTTTGACGTCAAGTTCAACAAAAAGCAAGATAACCCCCTTAAAATCGGAAAGAAAAAAAAAAGGGCATTTTTGTCACAAAAATTATTAAACTAATGGTTTCTGTTAAGCTTGTCCTTATTTAATAATTTCTTAAAACCATAGGGGAGTGCAAAAGAAAACTTAAAGTTGACTAAAAGTGATTTGGACAAACCTTATCTAGATGAAAATTATTCATTTTGAAATTCATGGATCCAGATAACCAAACAGTTTTTCAAGGTGAATCTATAGATTTCAAATCCACAAATTTAGAATAACCAAACAGTTTTTCAGGATGAATCCATAAATTTCATTCCACAGATTCAAGTAACCAAACAGTTTTCAGGATGAATCCACAGATTTCATTTCACCAGATTCAAGTAACCAAACGGTTAATTTTTTAACTATGATTCCACAGATTTGAAATCCATAGATTTGAAATCTCATTTCATTTCAAATGGCTAGATTCACACAACCAAACAGGCCCTTAAAGAATGGGTTGGTCATCACCAACACATCTCAATTCTATCAATTTTTTGTTTGTGTACCACTAGATGGATGTGTGTAACTATGCTTTCAACAAAGAGGTTGTTCATGCTTTCAAAAGGAAACGACTCATCCTCTAGCAAAAGGTTTTTTTGAATTTTCAAATAAATCGTAAAATTACAGCAGAAATTAAAGATAAAGTCAGAGATATCCGAAAAGATAAAATGGGAGAAGATCATGCGTTGATTGTGGTTGCTGCTACAGCTTTCTTGTTGGTTCCTTCATGGGTGTGGAGAGGGTTGAGTTGGTTATGGTGGAAACCCAGGAAGCTGAAGAAGTATCTGAGGAAGCAAGGCATCAAAGGACCTCTCTACAAGTTCCCTTACAGCAATCTCAGAGAGGAGATGAGGTTGACAAAGCAAGTTCAATCCAAACCTATCAGCCTCTCTCATGACATTGTGCCCCTGGTGTCATCCCTTTCGTTCACCAGTCTATTAGTGACTATTGTACGCTATTCAACTCCTTGTCGTCTTCCTCCTTCCCTTTTATTTTGATCTTCTGCTTCTGGTTCATCTCCTTTGTTCACCAATCTTCCTTCATGTTAAAAACACATTGAAGGGTGCTGGTGTATGTATTGTTCTTGTCAGAGAGGATAGCCTAAAGGAGCTTGTTGCATGTGGGAAAAATTCCTCCATTGTTGTCCAAAGTGTGGTAAGAAGCTCCTGAATCAACGCAGGGCCAAATTAGCATTAAGTTTGGAACACCGTGACTTTCAGTGACTTTCTTTAGGAAAAATCTCATGAACATCCTAAAATAATTGGCAAAAGACACTGCCACTTCAAAACTATGCTAAATTGGCAATGACATTGGCAAAATGTCCCTTAAATTTTCACACAATAGCATACTTTGTTTTGTTAGGTAATATCATAATTTCTAAGCTGTCATTAAATTCTAAAAACTTATGTTCTTCCTTAGTAAAATAGAATCTTAAATTTATCTTATTTCCATTTTCACGATTTTTTTTTTTTTTAAAACCTCTGTTCATCTTTTTATACTATAAGATATAGAATAATACAATTAAGGATATATTATTCATTTATTCTAACCAACTAATAGTTCTAACTTCTCAGGGCTCCGCATGAGAAGAAAGAAGCTCCGGGTCTACTTTAGAAGAAGTGAAGGTCCCACCAAAGCGGCGAAAAAGGGTTGGTTAAGAACTATTGACCGTAAAAACCCCGAGGGGTGGCTCAGTCGTGGTACACGCAAGCTGGCCACGGATGAACCTCAGATCCAAAAAAATATATATTTATTGTAAACCATAGCAATTACATGTGGAAACAATGTGGCAAATTTAAACCGTCCATCATAGGAGAGAGACTGAGACTTTTATCTCAGCTCAGCTAGGAATAGGATCTTGCTTGGCATTGTACTGTGTGGATCATAGGCTAACTAATTTCAAACTTTACATTTATGGTTGACAACCATTTCTATTTTTTCAATGCCACGGAGAAATTCATGCTGTACTAGAAATTGCAAAATAGGAAAAAATGAGAGATGGCATAATGCACATAGATTTGTTTATCCAGACCATCTTGCCGCACCTTGATGCACATTGATTACATCCTCAGATGGAGCTTTATCATTTGCAAGGGTCGAACTCATGACTTCTCCACTAAGAAGTATGGATCTTACCACTCTACCAACCCTGCATTGACAATGCACATAGATTCTTTCCATGTATTTACTCATCCAAGCATTGGATGGACGACATCTAGATACATAAAAAATTGACCATGAGACCATTTAACAGAAAGGCAACCTTTTAATCACCCTTGCTTATTGATTAATTGGAATTTTTTTCTTATTGGTAATTACTTGGCTAGCTAGTAATTATACATACAGTGATTTTAGAAGGTAAGAGTTGTTTACCCAAAAAGTAGGCCAAGTTTGGCCACCAGCATAACATCATGCCCTTCTTCTTTTTTGGGTAATCGACATGGCCTTCTTCTGTTGTCCCTGACTGGCGTTCTTTTATAAACCACTATCCCCATTCGAATCTTGTTCTACTCTATCGATTCCTAAGTTCCCCACAAAACAGAAACTTGCAAAACTAGTCTGATCTCACATATTCCAACTTTCCTTATCCATCCCAAGTGACAATACCACCAAGTATATTGGGATGGCAAGAAAAGCCATGGAGATCATGGGTTTGATAGTTTTCACTACCATGCTCTGGGCAGGAGCCTCAGCTCAATCCAGCAGCAGTTGCACAAATGTGCTTGTTAGCATGTCTCCCTGTCTCAGTTACATTACAGGGAATTCATCAACTCCAACTTCCGCCTGCTGCTCCAAGCTTGCCACTGTAGTGGCATCACAGCCGCAGTGCCTGTGCCAGGCCCTCAATGGTGGGGGATCCTCGTTGGGAATCAACATCAACCAGACCCAGGCAATGGGACTCCCTGATGCTTGCAATGTCCAAACTCCACCTGCCAGCAAGTGCAATGGTAAGTAAAACAACGTAATTGTCCTGTAAACAGCCAACCCCAACAAAATCTAGAAACTCCTCTGCAAGTCATCATAGCTACTGATTCCAGTACTTCTCTAACCCTGGAACTTGAAATGCTTCAGCTGATTTTTAAAAAATAAGATTTCCTTACATTAAAGCAGCATAAACAGTAATCAGGATGGAATATTATCTCATGCCAACTTGTCTTCTTGTCCAGCTGCTTCACCTTCACCTACAGGAACTCCAAGTACTCCACAAAGCAGGCCATCAGGTATGAGATAATTAAAGATGGGCTCAAGTGATTCCAAGAAATCCAATTTCGATATAACAAGTTATTTTGTTATAAGTTGTTGAAAATATAACAAGGCATACATGGATGCAGGAAGTGGATTAGTGATCGTTCCATCAACAGACAACTCATCAGGAGGAAGCATCAGCAAGCTTTCATTTTCTCTGTTATTCTTCCTTCTCTCTGCTGCATCAGTTTCTTCAACCTTCATCAGCTTCTAAGTTCTTATCGTCCACTCGTCGGTCCTGTAGCACGTATACCCCAAACATGTCCATGATTCTCTATATTTCTAGATTGCAGTAGCTAAGTTGAATGGGATGGCATAATTTATTCTTTCCAGATGAGTCTTCATAATATTGTACCAAGGGCCATCTTTCACTCCATCGCGACATTAAGATAAACATTAATCATGCACAATGACTAGAAAATTGGAGACCTGCACAAGATTTTCCTTTTCTTTTCCCTTTTATCTTTTTCCTCGGGACAGTAGGCCGGGGAAAGGCAACTGAGTAATCAAGAACCAAGGCCGAACTCAAACGAAATGAATTACAAGACAAAGGAGAAAAGTAAAGGAAATAGTGCATCAAAATTACAAACCAAGAACGAAAATCATTTTGCTCTTCTTTGCAATTGCACTTCATCCCCCATGTGCCCCTTCAAAGGAAGAAATAAATAGATACAGAAGAAGTCCCACCAGTGCATCTCTATCATTGAGTGCATGCTTGCATCTTACAACAGAAATAATTCTCTAACAAGTGCAAAAATCAATAATGCGTTAGTTTCCTTCAATACAATTAAGATTAATACATTGTGTTTGTAAGGGTCTTAAAACTAGACACAAAACTGACTAGCAAAGCTTACTGTACACTTGCTACAGAATGCAAATACATTGATGATATGCATCCTCGAGTAACATGCATTATGCAACCATAACCTACTCTGGACCCACATGGGTTTCCACAAGAGTGCCCCAGCTGCAAGCCAAACCTTAATCAGCATTTGAGAGATGAAAACCAATGGTTAATTTCCAAGCATTTTCTGCAATCAGAAGTCTTTGATCTGTCCCAACTGGGAAAGTCCAACCAAGCAACATTAAGTGATATTGCGAATTTTCTTTCTGTTTCACAAAATGAAAATCAGAGAAATGTCAGTGAAAATCTAACTAGACACTATTGGGCACTGAAATGGGTCCAGTGTCAAAATCCAACACATGCAGAATCCAGATCTACTAAAGTAGTGAACCATAAAAGATAGTATTCATCAGTTCACCATGTATCTAATTTATGTCACAGAATTATTGGCCGCACATAGTAATGATTGGAATACAATAACAACTCAGCCTCATCCTACTACATTGAGTCAGCTAAATCTGTCGTCACACTCCAATCAACTTTATAAGAGTACGCACGCTGGATACAAGGCCTAAGCTTTGCAAATCTTCCTCACTTGCCCCTCGCTCTTTTAGTTCCTCCAATCTAAATCAAGTCACTCCTCCATATTAGAACATCCAAAGGCCTTCTTGAACATGGTCATTCCACCTCAAGCCATTATTGTATCTTATCATGTATTAGAGCCACTCCGAGATCAACTCTAACATGATCATTCCGTAACACTATGTATCTCAACACCCTCATCTCCAATACACTGAGTTTGTCTATATAAAGCATCTTAACTTCCCAACATTCTATACCATACATTGCATCAGGTGTCTTATGATTGCCAACTGAAATGTTCCTCAAGTTCTAAAGGAATATGTTAATACACAACACTTTGGGCGCACCTCTCCATCTCATCTATCCTACCTTAATATTAAGTGAAACAACATCCTGTATTACTTTTGTTTATGACTAAATCCCAAATAATTAAACAACATCCTGTATTACCTTTGTTTATGACTAAAGCCAGAAGACCTAAATTAATTACTTAATCTCCTCTTCATCAATCTGCACTACCACATTATTCATCTTAGGCTCACTAAAGTTACACACCACATACTCCATTCTACTTATCTTAGAACCTTTTGATTTTGAGGTTGATCTCCACAAATCCAACTTGGCGTTAAGACCACTTATGTCTCATCCACCAAAAGAATATTATCAACAAAATCTCTACACCAAGAGATCTCGTCCTGGTTGTCTCTAGTAAGGTTGCCCATGATAAACACAAACAAACAATGGTTTAAACCTGATCCTTGATGTAACCCACCTGTAATTGGATTCACTAAGTTGACCCCCCACAAATCTTACACTATTCACCACAGCATCATACATATTCTTAACCATGTCCATGTATTTACTTGAAACACTTCACGTCTCTTGTACTCGCAAGATTCTCTCTCTAGAGAAACTATCATATTTTTCTTTTCCCATGAGAGTGGCAATGCTGCACACAAGCCTAGTAAAGAAACACCTCCTGTGAGTATTCCCCATCAAATTCCTTGTAAGGGGTTGCACATTCCGATTGTAGAGGGTCCTACTCCTGAATCTTACACTCCCAAAGCCCCCTTCCCTGAAGCTCTTGGGTCCTCAATTCCAAATTCTATAAAGAATGTATCTTTAAGCCCAAATAGAGATGAAGAGTGCTTTGCGATTAACTTTATTGATGAGGTAGTGGTTGATTATATTCTAAACAATCTTATTGATGATCCCCTATAACATTACTTGCCATTTGGGGAATATAACCTAAATATTGAGGAAGTCAACACATTGTTGGACTCTTCCACTTCTTTGGAGCAGTCACGATTCACATTTAGATTTGAGCCTCCACCTCCATTGGCTGCTTCTTCCTGAGTCTGGCTGAAGACACTAAACTTAGCGCTTAATGGGAGGCAACCCATTTGTATAGATGTTATTTCTTGTTCTTTTTCTTCTCTTTTCTTTGTTTGTTGTTAGGTTTTCTGTTGCGTGCTCTATCGTGATTTCAACATCATACTTATTTGCTTCTATTATTTTTTTGCATGCACTAAGGTCATTGCATAATTTAGTGTGGGGGTGTCACTCGAGTAAGACTTGTTGATAATTGGTAGAGCATTGTCACAAAGATAAAGTGCCCAATTTTTTCTGGCTTTGGTAGATAAATGTTTTAATTCTTGCTTAGATATACAATGAGAGTTTAAGTGTTTTAGAAATCCCATCCGATGTAATGAACACCCTCTTGAGAGAATAGTAATGGGTTTTACATTTTGAGACCGAGGTTGAATCGGAAAATAGGAAATCCGAGTAGTCCAAAAGTTTGACCATCTAGTTATCTTGTATTGCCTTGTGCTTATGGTGACAAGTTGAGACCGATTTTAGACTATTTAAATGTGAAGTGATTGAAGTATAATGTGAAAAGAAAAAGAAAAAAATATGCTGAAGTTTAAAGGTTAGACCTCCTTCTTAGTAACCGGGTCTCGGTGTCACCAACATCGTGCTTCGTCAACAGTTGGGGTGTCTTTGGTCCGGTCTTGGCCCGTGCCTAGTTGTCTTGAGTAAGTAGTTCGAGGGGTATTCTACACCTAGTCCCTTAGGCCATCGGCTTGGGGGGGGGTGACCCAACACTCGTTACATAGGCCATCTAGAAGCTTAAGAGGCAAGACATTGCACGGACTAGAGCTGTGACCATTAAAGAAAGAAGTGAATTAATGTGCTTATAAGGTGAAATGTCTACGAAGGTCAATATTGCTTAGATCTTGAGTTCTTGGTATTATTTGGTATCTAGTTTAGTCTTATCTCGAGGGTGACTGGTAGATTGAAGATAAGAAGAGACTTCTCGATTGAATTGTTTGCCTAGAGCTAGACTCAAGAGAGGGTGTAAGAGCTTAAGTGTGGGGGTGCCTATATTCCCTTAAATCTTTAGTGGAGTGTCTTTGTCTTGGAATCTATCTTTCTACTCTTACTACTAATTAGAAGAGCACTTAAGAATTTGTGTGTATATTCTCTGCAAACACTCACGAAACACAACTCGTCCAAATTCTAAGTGCAACCGTGATTCCTACGAAAGTGAGTTAGGTTTTTCTTTCTTTATTTTCTGTATTAGTTTTATTTTTTGGTTTTGCTCGAGGACTAGCAAACACTCAAGTGTGGGGGTATTTGATAAGCATGCATTTACCATTATTTATTTGATTTAATTCCCCATACTTATTTAATTAAAGAGAGCTAATTGAGTATTTTTTTTGTATTTTTCAGGAATAAGGAGATTTTGGATATTAGAGATAATATGGAGTAAAGTTGGCAAATATATTAGATATTGGTGGATTTTAAATCATGGCATTCAATCTTGCTGCTCAAGAAATCATGAAAAGTGAGATCTTAGCCAAATTGGAAATAGGTGGAGGTCTAAGGAACAAAATTGGTAATAAATCTGAAAATCGGGTAAACAGACCTACCTTCAGTATTTTGGGCATATCTCTCTCGTATGAGCTTGGATTTCGAATATGGAGATCCATCTTGCAAATGTCTTTATCTTTCCATGATATTCATTGGAAATTGCTTCTATCATGGATCTTCCTAGCATAAAACCAAATTAATCCTCCGTAATAGTCTTGTCTCAAGTGGGTTTCAATAATGCTCTACCATAATTTCATAGTATGGCCCATTAGTTTTATGCTTCTATAGTTAATTTTTGAAAATCAGAACCAAAATGCTTCTCCATTCATCTGGCATTCTTCCTTGTGCTCATAATCTCGTTAAATAGCTCAGCTAACCAAGATAAGCCATAGATTCCAAAGCTCTTCCATCCTTCTACTATGACTTTATCTGGGCCTTGTGACTAGCCTACTTCTTCTGTCATCCTTAAAACCTCTTTTACTTCAAATATTTGACATATACCTACAACATGTGTAAGTAATCGAGTCTCCAAAACACTATTACTCAAACTTTTTTCATCTCATTGGCTGCAATAACCTTAATGTCCTCCCTTATTTGTAGTTTTATCCTCCTCACATTTTAAACATCATTATTAGTATTTCCATTGAATTATCTCAACCCTCCCCCCCCCCCCCAACCAACCCCCAGAAAAACATAACAGCAAAAAAATGTAACAAGGATATCATGATCAGGCATGAAAAGCAATCATAAGAAATGATTGTGCATTTCTACCTAATTCCCAAAGATGTGTTACATATCAGAATCCAAAACATACATGAATCCAAGTTATTCACCTAAACTCTCATAATGGGAATAAACAGATTCCTGGTTATATTCATTCTTTTCTTATAATTCTTGAGTTTATCTTTGGACCAGCAGCACCAATAACCACAAGATATCATTAACAATGTAGATGCCACCAGGCATAGTCACCAACTCCAAAACATCCCAAACCGTCAAAACTAACATCCCAACTTTCATAGTCACCAACCAACATATCAGCCAACTGCATAGACACCATAGACAGCATACAACAAATGATCGCATACTGACCATAGTTGGAGAATCACACATTTTGGTTGAAACCAACCAAATTATTTACTGCCAAGAAATGTAATGGAAACCTGCAGGTATGCATAATTTCAGCTGAGATATTCAAGTATCACTTGGCAAACCAAATGGTACACCATGAATCTAAAAGATCTAAATTTGATCAAAACCAACACTGTTCTGATTGACTTTAGATCCCATTTCACACGTTTTGCCTGTGAAATCTTGCAGTAACCTACTATGAAGGCAAAAGATTCAAATCTTAGTGAATTTTGGCCCATTCTCTTCCATGTCTTGGTGGAACAAGTTCTGAACTTGCTCAAGTCATCTACAACAAAGATTTGGTGGAATTCAGTGAAAATTCCAACTTTAACATAATATCTACTTTCCTTAACTGATTGTTTGAAAAAAAATAAGAGACAGTGTTAGCCAATCTATGACAGCACAGAGTCTGATTTATTCTTTTTTTAAAAGACTTTAATTTTATGGTTTAAAAAAATTTATTAAAATTCTAGCCTCAAACCTTTCTTCCTTTTCTTTTCTTTTTTTTCTTTCTTTCTTTTTTTTTTTTCTTTTTTTTTTTTTTGGGGGGTGGGGGGGGGTTGAAAATTAGGGTTAATACTGAGTGATAGGAGATCAATTTTATATATGCACCATTGGCAAATCTACTGCTTCAGGTAAGTCACTTTTCTGCCAAAAACAAAGTATCTTAATTTCCCAAAAACCAGAACAGTATTTTTAAATATAAAAATTATGGGAAAATATTGTCAGTTTGAAAAATTAACATTTAGGATCACTTTGGTTCTCTTTTCTAGTCAAAGTATTTCTATTATTTTTTTCTTTTTTATGTTTTCTTCCTTTTTTCTTTTTCCTGGGGGGTGGGGGAGATGAATAAAGTAGTTCCGTCCTTACATTGTGGTTAATCACATAATTCACATCATTCTTATATAAAAATCAATTAGGAACACAGCTAAGGCTTAGGTAGAAATTAGGAAACAGAATTCTTTTTGTCTTAGGATTTTTAATTACATTCTCATGTAATTTGTATCTGGTCAAGTTCAAGATTTGGATTAGCTATATGGTTGACTACTTCAAACTTAATAGAACTGAGTCTGAAAAAGTTCAAGAAAGCAACCCATCATCCACATCAGAGAAGTCAAGTACTACAGTGCCTCAAAACATGATGCTGTCCTCATAATAATTGTGCTAGTGCACAAATACAGAGTAATTGTTAGATGGGAAGTGTTGAGAATTAAGCTTAAGTTGGCAAAATTGCATGACAACGGAAACAAGTAGCTTGCTGAAGATTATATTGGGTAACACATGAAATTTAACTTCCCGAAGTATTGGTAATTACTCTTACTCCAAAGCTAATCTCAGGTGTGGTAGCAGAAGAAAACCTCACCTTGGGGGGCCCACTACAATTCTTAAATCAGTATTGTAGAGTAAAGTTCCACTGGTCTTGTAGTTTGGATCATTATATGGTTCATATATTAGTGGAATTGAATCAGGAAAAGGGTAATATTACTTTGTTGTGGGGATATTTAAGATCTCCTGGTGCCATTAGTTCAGTTATGGGTTAATTATGTCCACAGATTTCCTTTCTCTTTTAAGCTTGGTAATGACCCTTAAGATTTAAAGGGCAGACCTCCAGATTCTATGTAATATTAAGATTGCTCCACTGCGACCTAATGGTCATCGATTCAAATCAGGAAACAGCCTTTCTATGAAGCAAAGGCAATGCCAGATGCACCATGACCCACCCCAAACCCCATTGTGTCAGGAACCTCAAGCACTGGGATGCTCTGTGTTTTTCCTTTTAAAAAAGTCAAAAAGATGAACCTTATTATTTGTAATAGAACTGGGATAATACAAGTCTAATTAGGAGTTCTATCTCTCCCCTCCCCCCCCCCCCCCCCCCAAAAAAAAAAAAAAGGAAAGAAAACCTAAGAGCTCTGGAATTCACCTACACCTGTACAATTCAAATCAAGATTTTCCGCCTCAACTCTTATTAACTGTCATTCCAGTAGACTCGTGGTTAGGTTCTTTCCTTTTCTTTTTACTTCATTTTATTTCACACCTGCTCCACCAATATCCATTCGTTACAACTACCAGCCAAGATCCATCAGCCATCATTACAACTCTCAAGCCAAGCCTTCCCAAAAAATAAATGCTAGCATCCACTTTCAAACTTTAATAGTTCCCCCACCAGTCTACAATAGCAAAGTGCATACACACCCAAGAAACTAAGCAGCAAAAGATTGCATATTGAGAAGCATCCAGGAAACACATAAAGGTACCAAAGCTTGCATACTCCTCATAAAACTCTAAACAGAAGAGGACCTACATCAACTGGTCACCATATCTATGTCAATTAAACCGTCCTTTTCCTCAAAACCTACACAACTAAATCCTATTCAAGATTCAATCTCTATCCCAAAAAAGAAACTTGGTTACCCATATCAAAATGAGAAAGTGGAATCCTGCATCACATATTCTGTTATGATCTCAAATTAAGCCACTGAAATGAATAATTGTTTCACCCATGAACCGATAAGCTCCAAAGTATATGAATCAGAACAGCACATAGTAGGAAACCACTGAAGCAAAAACTCTTGCTCCATTAGTAAAAGGGGTGACATTGGCATGTCTAGTTCAACGGCATCCCACCGAAAAGGTAAACACCACACAGGAATACATTCTCATGCGAACACATATTAACAATTTAAATCTAGTGAGACAAATTTAAAAATTCTCATCTTGTCACTAACAGCAAAAAGTACCAAATATGCTGTGAGGTCAAACATATGAATGGCTTAGAAATATTTAAAAACTGATAGTTTGAGTGATGTACTGTTTAGCCAAGAAGAAGCCTCTAACCATAAACAGGGATCAGAAACTTACAAGTTTCCATACATCAAACATGGCAGTTCAATTGCGTGACCGTGACCGCACGAATTCTTCTAGTCTGTCCCATACCTCGAGAGCTGCAGCCCTGTCTTGGTGTCTCTTGTTCTTGCTAATCTGTTCATTGAAAGTATACATGTATTAACTACATGAGGTTTTTTCCTTAAAATCAGAAATCAATGTATACAATGCCCAAAAAAGAAGAAAGCACTTGTAAGGACAAAGATGGAGGGAAAAAATAGAACAGATTCTTTGCGCACCGAGATGATCTTCACATTCCACTGTTTCACCATCTTTGCTGACTCAACACTATCATCCTCGAAACGCATGAAAAACCCAATAACTGCACAAGATTCAACAGACATTTCATCTTAGATACAGTGTTTCCTTATCCTGGACTATTCAAGTTAGCTATAAGCAAAGTGAAGCTGAATCTGCTGAATCCGCTAGCAATTTAGAATGTGCCAAGTCCATCCACAGTAAGTCAAATCCAACATTTGACTTGCACAACCAAAACATTCCTTAAGAATCAGGAGGAACAAATAAATTTATGTAGTCAATTGTGAAGAATGAGGTAAACAGCACAGTCTAGGATTCACAAACAGAATCATATTCTGCAGGGTTAATATGAACTGCCTTCAAGACTTACTTTTGTTAAATATCTCAACATGATCCTTAAAAGGCCAATCCTTGAACTGCCATTCTTTTCCCAGTACAAAAACTGAAACCACCCTATCCCAATCCTCCGCCTTCAAAGCGGAAGGTTTATCTCTAACCTCATAAGCAGTCACCACTCGGTCCCGACTAAACTTCTTCTGCACAGTTACACAGTCTGGCTTAGCTCCCTTCATCTGTTTCACCTTCACATCCGTCGGTATATAGACCCCATCTTCCAGAAACTCCTTGACATTATAAATCGTGATCAGTGTCTGGAAAGCACTAGGGACTAAAATTATGGGAACACCCTCACCAATCTTACTCCCCTTCAAATGCATTTTCGGTTTCGGCGTAGAATCATAACCCAAGTCCTCTCCATCCTTCCAAAACCCTAAGCCTCTGTCATCCGCTCCCATCAGCCTGCTCTTGGCCACCAAGCCGTCCTTTCTCTGTTGAGACTCAATCCGTTGTCGCTCCTCCTCACGCCTCGTCGATGCAACAAGAACACTATAGAAGTCTCTATGTCTACACTCCAACAACAGCTCCCGATCCTTCAAGGGTCTCTCGCAAGCTCTGATCATCGAGACGTAATCGACCTTCTCAGGAACCCTAACCTTAGACCTCTCGTCTTCAGCTTCGTCAGTCGGCGACCGAATTCCGACCATCCCCGGATCCTCCGGCCGATACTCTTCAACATCCATGGGTACAGGATCGGCGGGCCTGGGGTTTTGAGGGACGACGAATTCGATGGCATCGTTGGATGAGACTTTACCTTGGAGGTACTCGAGTAAGGGTTTTCGATCGGGAAGGGTAACAGCTGGGATCTTCTGCGTGCGAGCGTTCTGTATATACTCAGTGTGCTTGACATGGTGATTCTTAACGTAATAAACTAGGGTTTCGAGGGTGTAGAGATTGCCTTGCTTAGAACGATATGCAGTCTCAGCCCCACAGGGATAGACGTAGTCGTTGCCAAATCGGAATTCGTCGCCGACCCGGACGATTTTATCCAACTCGCCTCGTACCGTAAAATCCCGGAGAGCAGACAAAGGATCCATGTGAGAAGCAGAATGATTTATCGACAAGGAGTGCAGCGCAGCTTCAAATAAGAAGTTGTGAGACTGAGACAGTAGAAGTAGAGATGCAGGAAGGAAGAGTTGCAGAGGAGGCCAGGGAAAAACCGTCGAACAGGTCACAAGGGAACAAAGTGCGGCTCGGAAAATAAAGACGTTGAGGGGAAAGTGGTAATTTCGTCCACGTGAGGAAACTATTAGAATTTTCTGCATGCCCCCTTTAAGTGCATTAAATTCTACAGTGCCCCTAGCCAAAATTGTAATATTTCAAGTTACGCCCTGGGTCAAAATGTTTGACCCCTTTAAGTTTGGCTTGTCAAAAGTTCAATATACCCTTGATAGAGTGTAAAGGCCAAACTACCCCTCAATTAATTTCCATTCATTTTGCTCCCTTCACCCATCATCATTCATCTCACTAGAAATCCCACCACCGCCCCTCCCTTGCCAATGGCCTTGAGTCAGTGTCCACAAGGATAGAGAGATTTAATTGATATTAACCACACTTGTTATAGAAGTGTGGTGATGTTCTTATTTTGTATATATATAGGTTTTGCAGCACTTGATGGATGGGCTCACCGTAGTGGGATTTTTATTTGCAGTAGCCGCTGCTGGTTGCTGTCGACGGTGCTGATTGCGCCATGTAAACAAAATATGATCGAACGGTTGAGAATCAAATGGTGAGGGTATACTTGTAAATACTAATTTTTTATTTTTACATTTTAAGGGTTTAAATTTACTAATTTACAAAATGAGGTCCCTCATATAACATCAATCTCTCTCACCACTCAACTCGCAATAGAAGCGAGACTGTGAGAGATGGAGACGGACGAAGGGTCTATGAGAGAGGGGAGACATGGAAAGTCAATCGAGACTGTATGCAAGGCAAATGTCGCCGATGAGATCCATAGTCCTTCTACTAAGAGAAACAAAGAATGGCAAGAGAAGCTGCTTATTGTTGTTGTCTTGAAAGCAGAGGAAATCATGTACTTCAAGGCCAACTCTGAGGTAGTGAGGTGTTTTATTTTCACTCGTTTCCTTGTTAATCTCCAAGGCTATGAGATTGTTGTCTCTTGGGGAATAATTTGGCTTAGTCTTGAAATCTTTTGCTAACAGATGGTATTTTGAAAAGAAGATACTCAATGTGTAATTCGTCTGTCTCTCCTTTTCTCCCTATTTTGGTCAGCCACCCTTAACCTAGGTTGCATTCCGAGAAGAGCATCGAGGAGCCAAGGACACAGTAACCCAAGATCTTACCTCAACCCCAGCGTGCAAGATCAACCCACCTCTGCTAATCTCGGAGTTCTAGACAAAACGACTGAAGGATCACTCCCTCTACAATCAGGCAATCGAACCAACAGTCCACAACTAATCCCTCGTTATTCTACCTTTACGAGACCCATAACCGTGGGTTTGAAATCTACCAATCCTGTCACTCCTGATAGTAACCCAACCTCAACCCAAGAGTTCCCCTTTTCCTCTGAGAATTTTCCTTCAACTAGGTTTAACAAATCCTTACCAATTACTACTTCCTCCGCATCAAACATAGGTTGTGTTGTTCCCCTATATTATGGGATTCCTCTTCAGAGTAGGGAGCCCCAATTAAGCTTGCAAGTCCAAGTTCCCCCAAAGCCAGACCATGAAATGATTGTTGGTATACTTTGTGTTTAGTCTCGATTGAATATCCAAGTCTCCCCCTCTCATACGTGGGCGATCAAACCCTTAAAATGTAAAAATAAAAACAATTAAAAAAATTTAAAATAAATAATAATTATAATAATAAAAAAAATTAGTATTTACAAGTACTACAGGCTCTTTCTTCCGCTATATTGTCAAAGAGCTTCTTGCCTATATAGTGATTAGGCCAGTGTTGAACTTGGCTAATCCAAGGTAGTGTTCTTTATGTTTTAGGCATTCTTATTGTTCGATTGCTTTACCTGCTGGTCTCTTTATTCTAATGGCATGTTTATTATCTATGGTTCTTTCTATTGCCAAACTCTTTATTCCGAATAGCAATTAATGAAAGAGTTGAATCTGTAGTTCTATCTATTGCCAAAAAAATGATAAATGAGTCACTACTTCGACACCAGATGCATCACAGTCCAAGTATAATGGGCCTGTGAGGTCTTCATCTGATCATTTTTCCAGATTCCTAGATCGATTTGTTAGTGGTGTTGAACTTGTGCCATTTAAGTGTGAGGACCCTAGAGCTACCTCTGGTGAGTCTGTGAAACAAAATATGAATAGAACATCTTAATTGAAGGATCCATTGCTTTCAATTGATAGTCAGTCTTCCTGCTTCTAGAATTCTTTACCCTCACCCTTAGATTTAAATATCGATTACAGAGAAGACATCCAACAAAGCAGATATGATGTATTGCAGAAAGACTCAAGCTCTTGCTCTAAAGCATTTTGAAAATATGTGGACCAAAGGACAAAACTACAAAAAGGAAGGTGTAAACCAATTAACTGAAGAAATTAGAGAAGATTCAATAGCAGGAATTCCTGGTATGTTGAATCACTCAAATCTATCATCTAAGCACCAGATAAAAGACAGAACTACCAAGTTTGAAATTTCCAACGGAAGAACAGTCTCTCTTCACATGATAATCGAGCTCAGGCACACATACATTTCCATATTGAAGGAAACACATCACCCCCCCCCAGGGGGGGGGGGGGGGGGGGGGGGGGGGTGGTTCCTGGGTTGGTTTAACAAACAACTACGCAACTCGCGTGTATCGGGGGTAACTTGGAATATTACACTTTAGGCTAGGGGGTTCCGTAGAATTTAATGCACTTAAGGGGTAGTCACTAATTTGGCGCCCACTTAAGGGGGCGCCATGCAAAAAACTCAAAACTTAAAATCCAATATATTGGATTAGCATGAGCTGGGAATGAGTGTGGGGGTTTATAGGTGGTGGAGTGAATTGGAGTTGGAGGAAGTCTTGAAATCCAATGAAATGGAAGTGAGAATTTAAAACTGAAACAAGAGAGAGTTGTATTGTAAATTTGAAAAAAATTAAATGAAGTTTTGTAAAATATTTCATCACCACATGGACAAAATGATAATTTTAAATTTAAAGTTAATAGAAACTAACATTAGATTTTTATTTTATTTTTTTAAGGCTAGTGTAATAAACACCACAATTTAAGTTTTGCCTGGCTCTTGAGCAAACGTTTCAAAGCGATAATTTGAATTTACAGAAGGATTCGAACTGTGGACATTTGTCTTTTTTTGTGAATTTGATAACAAGCCCAGCAGCAAGACATTGACCTTAGAATGAACTTTCTGCCAAAATGATCCATTGGGTGCGTGATGCAGTTGAGTATGTAGTTGATAGGTCTGAAGCCGAATGCTTCCAGCGCAATTTCCCTAAGAACCATGGAGAACAGCCCATATGGAAGCCCGGCCTGAGATAACCAAGTAGCAGTAATCCAAGTGAGTTGGTGTTGTTTCTTGCTGACCAAGTTTACTTGTCTAAAACGATTCTACGCAGAATAGTCAAATTGGTCTGCTTTTTGCCTTCAAACCGATTCCCACCTCTTTGTTCTTGTCTTACTCGTCTGTTTCCTCTCTTTACAGGTCTATTAATAGGGTAGGATTGCCAAGAATTTGAAATCCAAACTCAATTTTCAAACTAAACACAGATCACAGATCACAGATCATGGAGGGAGCTTCAATTCCAAACGAAGAGAAAAGGGAGGAGGAGAATTCTTACTCCAACATCTCTTTGCGGCCCTTTGAACTCTCAGACTTGGACGATTTCATGGTGTGGGCAACGGATGATCTAGTGAGTCGTTTCTGCGGTTGGGAAACCTATACCTCTCGAGATGCTGGACTGGATTACATCAAACATACCATTATCCCTCACCCTTGGTTCAAAGCCATTTGCTTGCAGGACAACCGGGCGATCGGTGGGATCCAAGTCATTCCAGGATCCGGCAACGATAATTGCAGAGGTGAGTTGGGCTATGTGCTGGCTTCCAAGTACTGGGGGAAAGGGATCGCCACTCGGGCTGTGAAGCTGGTGGTGTCTTCCATATTCAAGGAGTGGCCTCACTTGGTCAGACTTGAAGCTCTTGTGGATGTTGAGAACCTAGGATCTCAGAAGGTTCTGGAGAAGGCTGGGTTCCAGAAGGAAGGTGTTCTGAGGAAGTATTGGATCCTAAAGGGCAGCATTCGGGACATGGTGATGTACAGTCTTCTTTCCATGGATGCTAATAAGTAATAAGCTTGGTGGGTTAGAATGGGTTTCTGGTTTTTAATCAAATTTTCATGGCTGTTTTGAGTTTGTAAAAATGATTTAAAATGTGGTTTCGCCTGTTAATGGGTTGCCCACAATGAATATCATGTGGAAGTTGGATTATCAAGTTGTTAATGCAAAACAAAATATTCTAATCCCCTTTTAACTCAAGAAGGAACGATAATAACAGGATGGGATTTTGCTTGGGAGTAGTTCCTACGTGGCACTGCTCCCAGCAGCTGACGCTCAAGATTTAAAGTTAAGTTCTAAATTAAATAACAATCATCGATTTAAGGCACATGCAGAAAATCAAATTTTAAGTGGGATCGATACCGGTTTTTTAGCTTCTAACTCGAACCACGTTTGGTTCGTTTGGAACCTTGCGAACCAAGCTACTCTGAAATCCTTTTTTCATACCCTCTTCTTGGGAATCCTCCATGCACCGCCGACTGTTTTCCGGCGACTCTGTTTTTTTCTTTTTCTTTTTTTCCTCTGTGCCAGAAAATGTTTGTAGCAGTTATCTTAATCACGACCAGTCTCCACCGAAGGGATCTTCGAAGACTCTTGGATTGTTTCGAAAATTTGGAGCCAGATTGGTGAAGGAACATACTTCATAGCTGTGTTCTGTTTTTTCGGATAGTTTCTGTGTTTCACTTCTTCGTTCATATTCGCAAGATTTCTGTACTATCAAGCATTTGAGAACAGCAATGCTTGATACAGAACCCCTATTTCTCAAGAATTTAAAGATCTCCAAGATCCATGGATTGACTTTTCTTGTTTGCTCTCTCTTTTCTTTCTTTTTTTCCTCTTAATCTTAGATTTAATGCTGCGGAATCACATTCCTTCTACTTGCAGCGATTGATATCTTGTAGTAACTCTTTCTTAATATTTATTGTCTAATTTAAATCCCATTGCAGATGTTCTCTCTTTGCTCTCTGCATTTTAAAGGTATGATTTAAGGGTCCTATGATGGTATTGAATCTTTGAGACCTAATAAATAATTTGATGTCAAATACAAGCATTTGCATCTGAGGACTCCGGATGCAATTCTATCTTCTTCTTTTTTCAAAAAATTATTTTTGGATCGGTTCATGTAGAATGATGAAGTATGGACTGGGCTCTGAGCATATTTAAATCTGCGTTAATTGATGGAAATGCAGCCTAGAAAGCTATCTCTGACATCCTTTAATACCATCTATTTTTCTTCCTTCTTTCCTGAGTTTTTCCCCTGTTGTTTCAAGTATAGCATTGGCTTTCAACTCAAAATGTTCCCTTTCAAAATTCTCCTGGTTTCTTCTGGTTTTCCTGAATGTATTTCACTATTTGAACGGCAATAATATCTCTGCAACTGCAAATGGAAATAACCAGATAAACCTCCTCATTGCTCGACTTCCCTGATGCTTAGTTTTGGGGCTAATTCTGTGATTCTAAAATAGAGATTGGTTGGTGAAATTTGGAGCAAATGTTGAACATGTAACTATTTGGGCGTGGGTTTGTCTTAGATGTTGCAGAGAAGTACTGCAACTGGTGTTTAAGAGGCTTGAGAGAGTTTTCTGTGAGAGTTGTATTTGTTGTTTACCGGAGTGCTTTCATTCGGTACGAGTTGGTGAGAGGCAGCTTGTGTAGCCATTGTTGTTATCCCTCCAACCATCGGATTTTGCTTGGGAGCAGTCGGCGGCAGAGGATTCCCAAGAAGAAGGTATGAAAAGAAGATTTCAGAGCAGCTTGGTTCGCATTGCTCCAAACGAACCGATTGTGGTTCGAGTTAGAAGCTAAAAAATCGGTATCAATCCCACTTAAAATTTGATTTTTTGCATGTGCCTTAAATCAATGATTGTTATTTAATTTAGAACTTAACTTTGAATCTTGAGCGTCAGTTGCTGGGAGCAATGCCACGTAGGAGCTGCTCCCAACCAAAATCCGGATGGACGAGATAGAGGCTTGCTGGAAAGTGCATGTGTTAATGAACACATACATGCACGGGTCACTTCACCTCTTCAATACGACAGAGCACAGATGGAATTTGCCATAAAACCCACTTCCAGACATATTAATTAATAGAGTTCCTTATGTAACCAATCATGTAAATTATTAGCCACAAGGGCCACAATCACACTAGTGTAGACATTATGATCCATTGAACCTCCCTATAACAAACACATGTCCTCCTTATTCTTTTGAAAGATAGCTGTCAATAGGTTCTGAAGCATTTTTTTCCTTCTTTCTTTCTTCCGCCGCACACCATCCAGATAACATCATTACTTTTAGTGAAAATTCAACGAGATCTTTAGAAACAAGGGAGATATCAAAGCCTCATATGCAAATTTTTCTGAATTTGAACAAAGAAGAGAGGAGAAGACTGATCGTGTCGCTAATCAATCAAAAATAAAATCTTACACTAATCTAACTAGCAAAAAGTATAAGGTCGAACTATAGGGAACTAAAAGGCTAAGTTACTAAGATTGAATTCAACAAAACTAAATTTAAACTAAATCTGTTAATTAATGCAAAAACTTCAACTATGAATACGTGAAGATCTTTAGGATTTCGAATCCCTAATGTTTTTTCCTAACCGATATAACTCTACACGTCAAAGCAAATTAAGAATGGTCTTTCTAGGTATGCCCTATCTTCGCAAGACTATCGTCCTTCTCCGAAGCATTGCACGATTAGTTTGTTGAGCTATAAAACATCTTTGGCCAAACTCAAACACAATCAATTGAAAATATAAAATAAACAAATTAATGAAATAAGCATGGTTCATCTACGTCCCAAAGAAAAGGATCTAACTACTCATTATCACAAAGTTCATAAGACAAATAAAGATGAAACATAGAGAGAGAGAGAGAGAGAGAGAGAGAGAGAGAGAGAGAGAGAGGGGATGTGGTCTTTTTTTTAGCAATGAGAGAGATGAGAGCCAAGATCCATGTTTGCCGTCTCCCTTTCTTCTCTATGGCTGGCTTCTCTTTTATGTCTCCCACATACAATGAATTCCCTCTCTTTACCCATCTAGACCTTTATTCGTTCGGATGTTGGGAAAACTCAAAACTAGAAAGTTGTAGATATTTTCGATATCGTTCCATAGCATCTTGAATCACATCAATCCGAGCTCATATGAGAGATATGCCCAAAATACTGAAGGTATGTATGTTTACCCGATTTGCAAATTTATTACCAATTTTGTTCCTTAGACCTCCACTTGTTTCCAATTTAGCTAAGATCTCACTTTTCAAAATTTCTTGGGCAGCAAGATTGAATGCCATGATTTAAAATCCACCAATATCTAATATATTGCCAACTGTACTCCATATTATCTCTAATAACCAAAATCACCTTTTTTTATGAAAAATACACAAAAATAATCAATTAGCTCTCTTTTAATTAATTATGGGAAATAAATCAAATAAATAATGATAAATGCATGCTTATCAAGAAGACAAGGAAGATTGAGGAGAAAGGAGGAATTTAACTTCACTGATAATTTGCATATGGAATTGATTACATTTATAGCCAAAACAATCTCTAAAGGCTTCTACTTGCATGGGTTCAGATTTAGATCTATAACAGCTTTGTAACTAATCTCTTACAATTAAGCACTAAATGGAATTAGAGAGCACTAAGCTAAATTATAGAGTCCAATCCTTCAGAAGGACGGTTTTTCAATCTTGCGTTTGGACTTTCGTGGGCCTTCTTGTGAATTGGCAATTGGTGTGTCCTCATCCTGCAAATGACTTTTATCAATCCCACCCCCATAGGAAACAACCTTGTCCTCAAGGTTGAAGTGGGGAAAGTGCTTTGTGAAGTCATCAAAGTTGACCCAGGTGGCATCAATAAGGGGAACTCCAACCCATTGCACTAAGAGTTGTTGAACGTTGTGCCCAAGCGTTGCACATGTCGAGTTTGCGACTGTAATAAGTAATTGGTTTGCCATGTTGAAACGGAATGGCTCCAATTCCATCATCTAAGGGCCTGTTTGGTTACATGAGTCTGGAGATTTCAAATACCTAGAGATTTCATATCTATATATTTCAAATCTATGGAGTCATAATTCATAAAACTAAATGTTTGGTTAACCTGAATTTGTATAATGAAATATGTGGATTCATTCTAAAAATTATTTGGTCGACTCATGATTTTTATGAATGCACAAATATTTAGCGCTTTTATAGGAGTGAAATCCAAAGATTTCACCTCATACCCATAAATCTACAAATTCATGTTTTCAATGTAAAAAGATGAATCTCTAGATTTCATGAATTTAGAGATTTTCACAACCAAACAGATATAAATTTCTCATTCATGAATCCAGAGATTTCAAATATCTAGATTCATGTAACCAAACAAACCCTAAAGCATCTGTTTCAATTAAGAATGCTTGTTCAAAATTAGGTAGAGCCAGTAAGGGTGTAGACGCCAGAGCTTGCTAGAGGCGTTGGAAGGGTTGAGTGGCACTATCCATCCAATGAAAAGCTCCTTTGAGAAGAAGATTAGTCAAGGACGCTACTTGCTAGCATACCCTTTTATAAACCAGCGGTAATACCATGTTAAACCTAAAAATCCTCTGACTTCTTTCAAATTTGTTGGAATTGGCCCTGCCAAAAATACTACAACTTTATCTTGATCGACTGTCAGTCCATCTCGTGTCACTATGTTGCCCAAATACTCCACCGTTGTTTCACCAAAGGTGCATTTACTCAATTTGGCAAAGAGATGGTGAGACCGTAGAGTCTCCAAAACAATCTCCAGGTGCTACAAATGGTATGCCCAAGACTTGTTGTATACAAGAAGATCATCAAAGAAGACAAGCATGATTCGTCACAGGTATGGCCGGAAGATGTAGATCATGGCAGCTTGAAAGGTTGACGGGGCATTAGTGAGTCCAAACGACATTACAAGAAATTCATAATGACCGTTGTGGGTACTGAAGGCTTTCTTCCCGATATCTTATGGCCGAACCCTAATTTGATGGTAGCTCAAGCATAGATCCATCTTGGAGAAGAAAGTTGATCCATGGAGTTCATCAAAGAGCTCATCTGCGGTAAGAATCGGAAATTGATCTTGAACTGTCACCGCGTTAAGTGCCCTGTTGTCACACCCCGCCCGCCAGGCCCGGTTAACCGCCCGACAACCCGTGGGTGCGAACCGTCACAGGATCCATGGTTTTAGTCTATCAATAATAATAAATACAAATACAGATAATCAAGAGCAAGAATAGTGCAATAATTAATAAAAAAGTTACAGGAGTCCAAATACTCCAATAAATATTCATGAACGAACGAAAGAGGGAAAATCAAGAATCAAAAGTAATATCGAGTTCAGCGGAAGCAAAAAGAATAACTAAATAATCTTCATCTTCAAGAGGCTTCATGCTCTGCAAGTTCATGTATCACTGTCTGTGCCACATCAGCTTCAAACGAGAAGGCTCTTTCATACAAATCATCTCCAACTTTCGACGTTGTGCAACCATCTCAGTACGGTTTATATAATACATACAATGAAAGGAATGAGTTCCAACGAACTCGATGAGGAACAAACAATTCTCATATATATGTCAATACAATCCACGAATGCACATATGAAATGATATGGATGATATGCGAAATATGAATGCTACTAAGATCTAACTATGCAAGTCTCTAACAGCTGACATGCTTTAACATATACACCAGCCCTCCTTTGGGTAAGTCTCATCACTCGATCCGGCAAGGACCGGTTACCTCTGTAGGGATCCTGGGCAAAGGGGTAAGTCCACACCGGCTCTCAAACCATGGTGGGGGTTAAGTCAACACTCTCTCACCACGACCATTGGCAATGAGTACTTGGCGCATGTCGGGGTTTCTAATCCAATGCAAGGTCATAATGGTAACATACTATATGAAGTTCGAGATACTTCCCCTATGGCACCAACCAACTCGGTTCGGTATCCTTCGCAACCTAGGAGTAAGAATCCTCACGGACTGGCTACCTCTGTTGGACTCCACTCCTTAACCCTATGGTCATCCACATATTATTGGGGCGGATGCTCTCATGACTCCTCGCGACACCCGGTCCGCTCCTTGGATGTCCATGAGCCCAACCCTAACATATGCAACCCTACCATTACATGACCAATAGTGGACCACTGAGTCTCCGCACGGACTGGTTACCGCTGTTGGATGAAACATAGTCACGTCACTATTGTCACGGGTCACCCGGCTTCAATTCCCCTGCCGAAAGGGTAATAGCATGTGGGGTACCTAGCCATGCAATTCTAGACACTCCTAAGTATGTCATCTAGTAATCATGATAGTCTTTGGAGACATCGGCGGGCATGTGTCCCATTCCACAACCTTCTGATATCCCAAGCTAAGATATCCCAAAGGAATACCCCTTCCATCACAACTACACTACAATCACTCTTTATCATACCATGAACAGTTGTGCAATATCATAAAAGATGAAGTACATCAAGGAATACCACAAACAGCGAGTATACAATAAGATTTACATGCTTTCTACAATTACAGCAAGATACATGATCAAAGAATAGTAAATAGAACAACAGAATCATCATGTATATGTAATTGCATATAAATAAGAATGCATGTCCTTACCTGTAATTATGTAAAACTCCTCTAACTTGAATTCCATAAACTATTATAAGACTTCTACTTGAAACAGAGAACACCTAGGCATAGGATTACAAGAATGTATAAGAGTCAAGAGTCAAAACAAATCCAAAATCAAACTTACATAGATACTGGAAACCGGCCAGTCGCTTGAGCCGGTCGCTTAGGTTGAGCGACCGCCACTAGTGACCGCCCCAAAAACAGAGAGTTTCAAATCCGAAACTTAGGCTTCTGATCATCCGTTTTCAATCCGGATTTCGAGTGATCATGGCCAAAGTCTCGAATCTAACACTCCAAGAGACACTAGGTGAAAAGAAACCTAACAATTATCATAAATGGATTACCCAGAAACTTTTCCCTTGACTAGATCCATCCATTAACAAATGCAGGGATTCGTTTCTGGACAGGATCTCATCAAGAACATTGGAAAGGGAGTACAACAAATCAATTGGGTAACCACTAACAAAAAGGGAATGGGTTCATATCAATTAGAGGTTAAAAGAAGAGAATTGCAGATGCAGATTCATTACCTTAATCAGAATCACCAAGAATAGAAGAAAAAATGTTTCATATCATTAACAGCACTTCAGACCTAAATCCCGCACGTTTCCACAGCCGCCTAATCGCCCAAAATAGCAATCCCGAACATAATAATGCGTTAATAGGGCGAGGGATGCTATTTATAACGAACAGGGGGTAAAATAGGGCAAAACCTCGAAAACAGAACCGGGCGGTCGCTCCAGGCGGTCGCTTGGTTCAATCGACCGCCATTAGCAACCGCCCCCTTGTATATTGCTATACAAGGATGCTTTGCTCATGGGGTTGAAGACCAAGTACAACCTAACCCAAATGAAGACATGGGGGAGATCATAGTCCGAAAAATCAATCATAATAGGTTTGTAACAAAGAGGTTAGGGTTTCATCATAACATATGGCTCATGAAAAGGTTATGATCACAAAAAGAGAGGGAATGATTGTTATCAATAAAATAACAAGAAATCATAGGAAATCTAGTTTATGTTAACAGAAACATTACCCATGAGGTTTCCCTCACATGGAAGGTTACAAGAGGTTTCCAGAAAGATCATTCAAGGGTTAGGGTTAAAGTTTCAAGAATCTATTAGCTAGGGTTAAGATCATGATGATGATCATAGATCTCAAAGAATAGAATGAGATCATGGAATAGATGGTTGCAAGGATGCATCATCTTTTTCCTGATCTCAATCAAGAATAAGAACGAAGAAAGAATAATTAGAAATCCTAATTAGGTTAAACATGGATCATGAAGAAAATATAGTGATCAAGTTTAGGTTAACACAAATATCACCCAAGGGAAAGAGAAACAAAGAATCAAGATTCACGGAAAGAGAAACAAAGAATCAAGATTCACCCATGGGAAAGAGAAACAAAGAATGCACAATCTGAAAAAGTGTTGGGGAGTTTCCAACAGATAAAAGAACATTAGGGTTTCATATATGGTTACCTCCCATGAGAGTTACCCATAATTAATCCTCACAAAAACAATCCAAGATAAATAAAGGAATATCTCATTAGTATTTCAAAATAAAGAATGGAATTAGGAAGGGTCTACCAATGAGAGAAAATAAGGTTCTCAATTAAAGTGAAGGAAAATAAATTCAAATCATACAATTAGGGATTTACTAACAAGAATCCGTGTATCCCACGAAAAGACTATGGAGAATAAAGATTCACCCTTAGGAAAGAGAAACAAAGAATTTACAATCAAGAAAGGTTTTGGGGAGAGTTCAAAGAATTAATAGAAAATAGAAGGGTTGTCAATTGTTCCAAGGAAAAACAAGGATCAACTCCTCAATCATGAGGACACAAGGGAAGGTCATGGTAATAATATGAGACATTCACCACAATAATAAAGATAGGTAGGAAATTAGGGAAAGTATCATTAAGAGCTTTGGTGGAATCAAATTCAAGGATCATCGCCATATGGCTTCAAGATCATAGAGTGAATTGGGGGATTCACTTTAGGGTTAAAAGAATTAAAGAAGAGGTCATTACAGTAGTGTAATACCCTTCTCATGATCCGAAAATCAGAAGTAGAGAAGAAAGAATGAATTAAAGAAGAAGCAAATTGAATACCAACCTTTTAGAAGAGAACCCGCTGAAGAAACCTGAACAGATACTTGAGGATCTTTCTTGGCTTAGAAGGAGAGGTTCTAGGGATCTTCCCACGTTCTCCCAAGGCTTAGAAACAGATTGAGAGTGAAACACATGGAGTTCCCCCTTTTAAATAGCACAAAGAGTTCAAGAGTTACTAGGGTTTCACCAAACTGACCAAACTGACCCTGTTGGTTGATTGGTTGCCAAAGAGGAAGTTCAAAGGTCGATCCCACACTATCAAGAGGTTTAGAAACATAATGGGAATAGTTTACCACGAAATTAAAGGAAATAAAGCTTTTGAAAATCTTCAAAACAGATATTTACCAAAATGCCACTGCTCGGACAGCTTATTCAAAAATAGGGATTTAATGGGCCTAACTTCAATATTTTTGGATGGACTTCTTTCAACACATCATACTACTTACCTAGTATGGAGGGATGTCTTCAAAACAGGTCCAACTAAGCTTTAGGTCCATCAACCAAGTTCTTCTTCACAAACGAGAAGTTCAACTCCAAATCAAATAAGATTTCCATAAGGAAAACACCATCATCAATATCCATGGGTTTTGGGTCAAACACCATATCCTCTACTGAGATGGCCCACAAAGACATCTTCCTAAGATTTTCAAAGATAGTAAAACTGAAATCACGGTCAAACTTCAAAGTCAACATTAAACAAAAAAACCCGACTTCACCCAAAACAGATAGAGTTTCCGGGCTAGATTTGGGCTGGGTGTTACACCTGTAGTCGATGCAAAATCTCCAGGTTCCATCTCTTTTCTTAACAAGGAGCACCGATGAAGAGTATGGACTCACGGTTGGGCGAATCATGCCGATATGTAGCCATAGCCACTTGCATTCAATTTCAAATTTCTTAAAGTAAGGGTACTTGTAAGGCTGGACATTCACCAGTTCAGTTTCTGATAGCAAGTTAATGCAGTGGTCTTGAGCTCGAACGGGCGGTAATTTGTTGGGCTCATCGAACATAGAAGCATATTGGGTTAATAGTGCTTTTAATTCGTCATTGGTGATGGGCTTAGCGTTCCCACCTGGACTGTCCAGATCCAATATGAATAGCATTTCATAATTGTGGGCTTCAACAACTTTCCTAAGCCCATACTATATTTGCATGGGAGTATTATAAGTAGCTCCCTTTGATAGAACTGTTTGATTGGCATCCTCAAATTGTATTGTCATTCTTTGATAGTCAAAGATGATGGGTCCCAATGTGGCCATCCACTGTACGGATCCACATCCTCTGTAATTCCTTTCCCTACAATTCCCTGCAATTCCCTCGTAGGATTGTGCCATGTGGCATTTAAGTAATCCAAAGGTTACCCAACAAACTAGAGGATAAATAAAATTCAAATTTATGGGTGGGTTTAAATAAAATTCAAATTTAGTTTAAATTGGATAACCATTGGATTACTTAAATGCCACCAAGGTTAGAAAAGTCGGATAAAAAATCGGTGTCGGTAACCATCGAAACCATCGAAACCCTTAAATGTCGGCAATATTTCGCCGACATTTAAAAGGGTTAAAGAATTAAAATATTAAATCGTGTGGGTCCAGCCTCGCAGCAACACGCAAAAATCCCTGCAAAATTCCAGATTTTTCTGCAACAATCCAGATTTTTCTCCCCAACGTCTCTTGCCTTCTCTCTCTCCATTCTCTTTTCTCCTTGTTGGACAGGAAAACCAAAAAAGAAAAGGAACTTTCATTGAGCAGCGAAGACCAGCAGGATTTCATAGGGAAGGACTGTACCTGAGATGGGTCTAGGTTAAAAACGGACGACGGAGAGCACGGCGAAGAGCACGGCGAAGAGTCTGTAGCAGCAGATTCTCAGTTGCAGACTTGCAGTAGGGTTGAAGAGAAGGTGAGGTCTTTCATATCTTGGTGGTTTTGGATGCTCTAAAAGCCATGGTGAGATGGGTTTCCTCCACTGTGAACGTACTAGTCCTCTTCAAGCATTGATTTGAACGTAGAGAGATGAACCATGTCATCCCTATTTTCTCCAACGCCACTGCTGCTGCCACTGTTTTCCCTAGTCCAAGAAATTGCATCTCCTTCCTTGCCCTCTTCTTCCATCAGGACCACACCAGTAAGCTTGGGCAGCATCGTTTTCTCTTGCCTTTCTTTGCTCTAGTCTCTTGCTCAGATTCCAGGGGAAAAACGATTCAGAGATGCCATGTCGCCGAACTCTTCGAATAGTCGATCGTCTGCGATATATCGCCGATAATTTGGCGATTTATCATCGACAAAGTGTGAAAGTCGCATCGCTGGGGGGTTTCGTGTCGCCCCCAGTGACATGTCGAATAATCGCCGTGTGTCGGCGAAATATTGCCGACACACGGTACCATGAATGCCACACAACACAATCCTATGAGAGAATTACAGGGAATTGCAGGAAACAGAATTACAGAGGATGTGAATCCTCCACTGTACACCTAAAATTACATTTGCACCATAGATGGGTAACACATGTGCATGAAAAATAGCAACATAATTTGAAAAAGTAAGTGTGAAATTACTAATTAACCCTTCACATACTAACAATTTACCATCACCAATTACCACCAATATGTTGGTTGCAACTTCCACCGTTAGATCTAGATATTTGACAACCTCACTCCTGATGAAATGTGGGTGCTGTCCCCATCAACAAGAACCTGAACTAGTTGACCTGCTGTGAACCCGGTCAAGCGAAGGGTGGTTGGTGAGTTAACTCCCATCAAGGTAAACATCTCACTCATTGGTTCATCAGTCAACTCGGTTTCAATGTTGTTCCCATATGTTTTGCCTAACTCAAGGTCAGTCTGGTCCTTCAGAGGATTCAGAACGAACCCTCATGGATGCAGAGATGGCAGCTGGAGAGCCCACATGAGCTAATGAGGTAAGAGACCGCGAAGAGATTCTCATTTGTTGCAGCTTTTGAGGGAAGTATTTGAGGAATGAAGGGTTTTCCAGAAGGATTTTGCTTCAATGTTGCGTAATAAATGTGCAACACTGAGCTGTTTACGGTCCGGATGAAGCCATCTCACCAAATAAAATATCACCCATTGAAGATCACATGTGCTCTTGTAACCCATTTAACTAAGCAAACCGTTTGACTCAACAGCAAACCCAACCCAGCCTAACTCGACCGGACCGAACCTCTCTCAAATACAGTGTATGTCGTGTATACATTGGATCGGGGAGCCTGCGAGCATTCGATCGACAACCCATAGGAGTGACGACAAGCAATATGGGAATGCAGCCTGTTCACCAGGTTACTTCTTCTACTTCTTCTTATCAATTTGTGATGAACGGTGGGAATGGGGAAATGGCCGCCACATCTCATCATCAGAACCCACCAAATATGAAGAAACGAAGCAGTAGCTCCCTGGACACTTCATCCTGTGGCGGAGGAGACGATGCTCATCCTCCAGACCAAAAGGATTCATGTGTTTTGAAATTTCTTAGAGAAGCAGAAATACATTTAGCATAACAAAGAATGGAAGTTTCAATTCAAAGAAGAAAGAAGATGGAAGCGCATGAAATCGGATCAGAAGTTGTAAAAGAAATGAAGAATTGAGAGTTCCATTTAAGATTGTAACCATACCTTGTCAACTGGGTCAACTACCGCAATTTGTTCCGTCTCAGGCATGAATCCCTCACTCCTCCTGGATTCTTCCTCAACCGGAATTTCGTTTCCATTACCACTCGCCATTTCACTGTCAAATACCACAGTTACCTGCTGACTATCAGAAGTTTGTTCAGTTTGGGTGCTTGATTCTTCCTCGGGTGAAGCAGGCATTTCAGATGTGAGGTTCTGCTGGTTCTCCCCATCAACGGCCTCAGAGATCTCAACAAAACAGCAGGCATTTCAGATGTGAGATTCTGCTGGTTCTCCCCATCAACGGCCTCAGAGATCTCAACAAAACAGCAGGCATTTCAGATGTGAGATTCTGCTGGTTCTCCCCATCAACGGCCTCAGAGATCTCAACAAAACAGCCTACACCATCGCCGGATAACAATCTTGGATTTGGAGACGTAGCAGATTCCGCAGAAAGCTCTGCAAATCCAGTACCTAAACTGTTCCCATCCAACCCTTGGCTTCCAGTGGGCGTAGAACCTGGAGATTCTAAGACCTGTTCCGAGTTCTCAGGAATTTCAGACATGTTGATCAACCATACTCGGATTGCACTACCAAGTTAGAAGATTAACCAGATCACCTAACGAAACCCTAGATTTTCTTGCTTGTTCACGCTCGTATTATGACAGGATAAACTATAAAGATGGAAAAGCTCGTCGAGGAAGATCAAACAACTTCATACAGACTAAAGAAACTAGGAGAGTGGGTTTGGTCCGGTCGAGTTAGGCTGGGTTGGGTTTGCTGTTGAGTCAAACGGTTTGCTTACTTAAATGGGTTACAAGAGCACATGTGATCTTCAATGGTTGAGATTTTATTTGGTGAGATGGCTTCATCCGGACCGTAGGCAGCTCAGTGTTGCATAATAGCGCATTTATTATGCAACACTGAAGCAAAATCCTTTGTGGTCCAAATCTACACCCTTATACAATATATTGGGTAGCATGAGCTGGGAATGAATGTGAGGGTTTATAGGTGGTGGAGTAAATTGGAGTTGGAGGAAGTCTTGAAATCCAATGAAACGAAAGTGAGAATTTGAAATTGAATAGAGGGAACAGGGATCATATAAATGAAGTTTTGTAAAATATTTCTTTTCACTCCATAAGCAAAATGGTAATTTTAAATTTAAAGTTAACTGAAAACTATCATTGGATTTTTTGTAATATTTCAAGTTCACCAAATTGGGCAACATGAAATGGTTGACCACTTAAGTGGGTAAACAAGAATTTGGGCTCACTTAAGTGAGCCTAATGAAAAAACTCAACTTCATCTCCTTGTGTAAATTAATTACCATTGTCCACCTGTACTATTAGTTAATTTTTAAAAGAACTCTATTCTTTATGAAATTACTATTGCCCCCCTCAATTTTTACGTTATTAAGAGATTGTTATAGTTGATGTTTAATATCTATTTTGCCCTTCTAGAATTAAGAAATAAAAAAATAATTTTATCTTCATTTTTAAAAAATATATATATTATTCTTATCATTTGGATTCACCAAAAAAAATTTCTATCAAAAACTTTTTATAAAATTAATAATGTCAAATTATAAAGTAAATAAATAGAATTCGATTGAAAATAGGAACTTTCTAAGATTTGACAATATGTCAAATTAAAAAGAAATAAATAAAGGGAAGGGCCGAAGGGGTAGCTGAACGGATGTGTGATCATAAAATTTCTATTTTTTATCTTATTATTTATGTGTTAATTAAGATAACCTTCTATTACCGGTTAAATTTAAAAATTATTAAAAAAAAAAAAAAAAAAAAAAAAAAAAAGGCTCAATTGTCACTAGTGGTTAGAGTAACGATTAAATTTCTTCTTCTTCTGTTCCCTCTCCATCTCCATCGGCTCTGAAAATTCTTTTATCTATGTTCATTAAGTTTGGATATGTAGAAGAACTATATTAGAAAAGAAATCGAGAAAGAAGAAAGTGTTGAACCTATGGAAGAACTATATTAGAGAAGAAACAAAGAAAGAAGAAAGAGATGTCAACGAGAATTAGGGGTGTCAACGGTTCGGGTTGGACCGGTTTCGGGTTGAAAAGCACTCAACCCAAACACGGCCCATTAAGAAAATAACGGTTTCGGGCCGGGTTTGGGCTAACGGTTTCGAATCGGGTTACTAACGGTTTGGGTTCGGGTTTACTAGTGAGTACTTTGTTGATGGGAATTTATCAAAAGCATGTAAACACATATAAGCATTAAGTTCTCTTCAAATCTCTTATGTTGGGTGTTCTAAACCAAAAACTCTTTTTCTACAAAGAAGTAAAAATTATAGACTAATATACAAAAGAAATCTAGCATCTTGATGAATTTTAGTGGGTTGTATTTGCCTATTCTCCTTTCCCTTCTTAACACTTGTAAAAATGGATAAAAAATAAAGCATTAAAAGATTTTCAAATGATAATCCATTTGCTAAATATTTACTAAACCCATCTTCCAAATGGCGAAGGCTTTGGGGTTGCTTGTTGCATATTCCAAAGCAAAACAATTAAGAAAACAAATATAAACTTGGGGGTTTTCTTGGCTTTTACATTTAGATTTATTTTATTTTATGTATTTATAACGGGTTGGTTCGGGTTCGTGGTTTCAAGGAAGAGTGCCACATCATCAACTTAAGCGGAGGTTGTTCAGCCCAAACACAGCCCATCAAGCTTCTGGGCGGGCCGGTTAGGTGCGGTTTTAACGGTTCGGGTTGAAAATTGACACCCCTAGTTCAGCTACACTTTAAGCCATAAATAAAAGATAAAATATAAAAAAATACCATTTTTCGTTTTTTATATTTGACAGATTTTTTATTTTTTTTATTTGCTCTCTTTAGTTTGATTGGAGAATAAAATTGTTTAATTATGGGTAATTTTTTCTTAATTACTAGGAGTACTAATATAATTCAATATAAATTATAAGTAAGTAAACTCTTATTGGTATTTTTTTACTTTTTTAGATAAATCAAAAAATGCCACATCATCACTAAACTAACATAATTCAATGGCAAGAGGCATCAGTAATTACAAAAAAAGTCTAAGTTTGGATTAATAATCTCAAAAACTGTAAAAAATAAAATAATAATTAAACAATAGGATTGGAGGCAATAGTAATTATCTTTTTCTTTTTTAAGACAAAGTAAATTACTTTGAAGACTTTAAAAAAAATGTTATTGGAAAACTTTTTAATGAATCAAGCAGCCTAAAAATTCAAAAGAATAAAAGATGCGCTTTGACTTTACCTTATCAAGCGCCATTTGTTGAATCAAGCCTCTTGAGTTAAAGTACACTTGTTTGTCAAAGTTTAATTTTACTAAGCTAAAACGTTCTAGAATTTGTATCAAAACAAAACACTCTGTGGTCCCAAAAGAACAGTGTCAGTATGGATAGAAGATCATCAAGAGTCAAGACCTTCAAAATGACTATGGATAGGTTTGTTGTCCAATGTCAGTTTTAGTAAATTTTCTAGGTTTTGGGATTTTGTCTCCACCTTATTAGAAATACATTTCTCATCAATTTGAGATGGGTTGGTTGTAATTTGGTTTCTCCATGTCCTTGATAGTGAAACACCACAAAACTCTACCATAGATGTAGTATTTAGGCAAATGAAATGAAATCTTGTCGTGTGCATGTATTAGGGTAAATTATCGTTGAGAAGACTGAAGCCGAATGGTTCCGGCCCAATTTCCCTAAGAACCATAGAGAACAGCCCAAATGGAGACCCGGCCAGCAGATATAGGCAAGAAGCAGTAATCCAATTATCCAAGTGGGTGTTGTTTCTTGTTGACCACGTTTACTTGTCTAAAACGCTTCGGAACAGTCAAATTTGTCTGCTTTTGGCCGTCAAGCCGGTTACACCCCGTTGTTGTTGACTTCTTTCTTTGCCTTACTCGTCTGTTCCTCTCTTTACAGGTCTATTAATAGGGTAGGATTGCCAAGAATTTGAAATCCAAACTCAATTCTCAAACTAAACACAGATCACAGATCACAGATCACAGATCATGGAGGGAGCTTCAATTCCAAACGAAGAGAAGAGGGAGGAGGAGAATTCCTACTCCAACATCTCTTTGCGGCCCTTTGAACTCTCAGACTTGGACGATTTCATGGTGTGGGCAACGGACGATCTAGTGAGTCGTTTCTGCAGTTGGGAAACCTATACCTCTCGAGATGCTGGATTGGATTACATCAAACAGACCATTATCCCTCACCCTTGGTTCAAAGCCATTTGTTTGCAGGACAACCGGGCGATCGGTGGGATCTTAGTCATTCCAGGATCCGGCCACGATAATTGCAGAGGTGAGTTGGGCTATGTGCTGGCTTCCAAGTACTGGGGAAAAGGGATCGCCACTCGGGCTGTGAAGCTGGTGGTGTCTTCCATATTCAAGGAGTGGCCTCACTTGGTCAGACTTGAAGCTCTTGTGGATGTTGAGAACCTAGGGTCTCAGAAGGTCCTGGAAAAGGTTGGGTTCCAGAAGGAAGGTGTTCTGAGGAAGTATTGGATCTTAAAGGGCAGCATTCGGGACATGGTGATGTACAGTCTTCTTTCCATGGATGCTAATAAGTAATATAAGCTTGGTGGGTTAGAATGGGTTTCTGGTTTATAATCAAATTTTCATGGCTGTTTTGAGTTTCTAGAAATGATTCAAAATGTGGTTTCGCCTGTGAATGGGTTGCCCACAATGAATATCATGTGGAAGTTGGATTATCAAGTTGTTAATGCAAAAGCAAAAGTATTCTAATCCCCTTTTTCCTCAAGAAGGAACGATAATAATGGACGAGATAGAGGCTTGCTGGAAAGTGCATCTGTTAATGAACACATACATGCACGGTTCACTTCACCTCTTCAATACGACAGAGCACAGATGGAATTTGCCATAAAACCCACTTCCAGACATATTAATTAATAGAGTTCCTTATGTAACCAATCATGTAAATTATTAGCCACAAGGGCCACAATCACACTAGTGTAGACATTATGATCCATTGAACCTCCCTATAACAAACACATGTCCTCCTTATTCTTTTGAAAGATAGCTGTCAATGGGTTCTCAAGCATTTTTTTTTTCTTTCTTCCATCGCACACCATCCAGATAACATCATTACTCTTAGTGAAAAACTGAAATTCAACGAGATCTTCAGAAACAAGGGAGATATCAAAGCCTCAGATGCAAGTTTTTCTGAATTAGAACAAAGAAGAGAGGAGAAGACAGGGGAGATTGAGGAGAAATTAACGAGGAATTTACTTCACTGATAATTTGCATTTGGAATTTATTACATTTATAGCCAAAACAATCTCCAGAGGCTTCTACTTGCATGGGTTCAGATTTAGTTCTATAACATCTTTGTAACTAATCTCTTACAATTCAGCACTAAATGGAATTATAGAGCACTAAACTGATTTATAGAGTGCAATCCTTTAGAAAGGACGGTTTTTCAATCTTGCGTTGGACCTTCGTGGGCCTTCTTGTGAATTGGCAATTGGGGTGTCCTCATCCTGCAAATGAGTCGTATCAATCCCACCCGCATAGAAAACAACCTTGTCCTCAAAGTTGACCAAGGTGGCATCAGTAAGGGGAACTCCAACCCATTGCACTAAGAGTTGCTGAACAGCTGTGCCCAAGAACGGAATGGCTCAAATTCCATCACCTAAGGGCTTGTTTGGTTACATGAGTCTGGAGATTTCAAATACCTAGAAATTTCATATCTATATATTTCAAATCTATGGAGTTATATTTCATAAAATTAACTGTTTAGTTAACCTGAATCTGTGTAATGAAAGATGTGGATTTATTTTCTGAAAAATTATTTGGTCGACTCGTGATTTTTATGAATGCTCAAATGTTTAGAGTTTTTATAGAAGTGAAATCCAGAGATTTCACCTCATACCCATAAATCTATTTTAGTGTAAAAATATGAATCTCTAGATTTCATGAATTTAGAGATTTTCACAACTAAACAGGTATAAATTTCTCATTCATAAATCTAGAGATTTAATTCTATTTCATATCCCGAATTCTGTTGTTTAATTATTATTGAACTAGATAATTTTATTTTTTTTTTTTATCCAAATGGAATTTGGGAGGAACAAAGAAACGTGGGGACTTGGCTTTGATGCCAATGTTGGTTCTCTATATCTAACATGGGAGATAACCTGATATTCTAGATTAATTATTCTACAGAGGAAAATGATAAAATCTTACATGGATTCACTAATCCCAAAATAAGAAAATACAGATGAATAATAGAAAAGATCCACGTACTCGTTCCTCCACGCAATCCGTCACCGGCAAATCCTTAATCTCGGGGATAGAGAATGCAATCCACAACCCACCCAAGTACCGTTGTGGATGGATGGTCGAGAGCATTAAATCAAACAAGATATATCAAACTAAAGAAGAAGAAGACTTACTTTTTTCTTCCTTCCTTTCGTTTCTTGCGTTTTTCGGAGAGAGAGAGCATCCAACAAATCCTATATCTCATTAATGTGTATAATGGGTCGGCAGTTACTAAAATATATCCTCATATTTTATAACCGCCTAATATTTGACTTCTACAATTGCCCTTAGACATATTTAAAATTCCCAACATATTCATTTGTGGAGAAATACATTTTTTCACACATTCTAACAAACGTCGCCCCTATTTTTCCCCACAGCATTTTATATGTGTCGTCATATATTAGTTTTCCATGACAAGAATTCGACACTATATTTGTCTTTCATTTAAAAGGAGGAAGAAAAAAATCCATTTTATGAATTATAAATAGTGAAAGCTCCATAGAACTGGTATAAGTATCTAAAGATTGTGGCTAAAAAGCACTTGACAGAAAAGACCCAAGGGTATTGGGCGTACCTGCTTTTACCCTCTGTTTATCTGCTGTTTACCTTGCTCAGCAGCTCTAACAAAGATGGAAAGGTTACCAACTATTCTCCTTAGTTGCTTTATTTATTTATTATTCACGTATTCTTCATGTAGCTAGGGTGATTTTTTTTTTCCTGTAGTTTGAGAATTTTGGTTTGCCTTTGTTAGGTTTAGTGCTTAATTGGTTGTTTTACGTATTGCCTATCTACAGTAGGACCATGCCTAGTACTAGTGTCATGGTATTCTACCGGTACTCTATTACTAAGTCCCCACACGTACACATGTTTAAGTAATTTTAATTAGTCAATTACTCTTATATAATATTTTTAAATGATTAAAAATCTCATTAGATAGACTTGTGTAAATAACTTTATCCTTCCATAATACTGATAGAACAATTTGTATCAATGGATATGATATGAAATGGATTGACACCTCCAAGTTTCCAATCCTATTTTTGTTGCCTGGCTACTCCCAACACCTTATATTCTTGTTGGCTTTGTACCAAAACAGAGTGATTTTAAGTGAGAGATGGAAGATACAAATTAGGAAAGTCATAATGGGAGGGGAAAACCAAAACAGAGTGATCTTACATCAGCCTATGTTAGTTATATTGGGTTTTTATTTTGATTTATGTAATTTGACCACATCATAAAAAATTATTCACCTTTTTTTATTAGATGGATGACTTCAATTTAAATAATCAAACAGGAAAGCTGGCACTGGTAAGAGCATAGTTCCTCCATTGAACAGCATGCATTGTGGCTCGAGGTCAAGATTCGGGTCACCCAACTACCGTAGGCATTGATGATGTGGACTTGGCTGACATGACACTAGAGACTGATGGAGAGGGAAATGCTCAACCAACCCCGAGTGGTCGAAGGTCGACACCTCGAGGTAGGCCAACATCAGAGGCTGCTGAGGGATCTTCAAGTAAGAAGAAGAAGGTGAAGACTGTAGTTGATAAGATAGTAAGTCCCTTCAAGCAGTTTGCTAATGCCTTTGACATGTTTGTGGAATCGGATAATCTCCCAACTATGTCAAAAAGGCTTACAAAAGCACTCAAAGCAATTCCTAGCCTCGATGTTCGTCGAAGAATGGCAGCCAAGACTTACTTCATCAATAACAAAGTTGAAGCCCATATTTTCTTGGACTATGATGATGAAGAGAAGTTGATAATGTTGGATGAGCAAGTTCCTGTTGCCACTGGATCAAATCTACCCAGAAACTTGTTTGGATAAACTATTTTGTTTAAGTTATAACTTGAAGCTTTATGATGTATTTGTTTAAACTATTTTATTTAAGTTCTAACTTGATGCTTTATGAGTAGACATACAAAAAATATGGTTCTTGTGGTCCGATTAACTTGAATTTGGCTCGAATTTTGTGGATGATGCTTCAAGTTATGTATAGTTCTGATGGTTGGGTTGATGTAGATCTAACTTGTACTTTGTAGTATGGGTTTCTTTGGGAATCTAAAAATTCAAGGAAGGGAGGCGAAATCTTGGATCTTTAATATCGTTGAGCTAAATTCCTATGTTCTCTGTTCAGCAAGGAATAGAGCTCAACTTACCAACAGATTGGTTGATCCTAGATGTATCCTTGATGAAATTAATTATTGGTTTGCAGCCATTAAGAATGCCTGGGTTCAGAATTCTCATTCGGGCTCTTCATTTTGGTCTTCAAGTTGCAAGTTCTCTACACCTAACAGTCCTAACAGTGCTGTCTAATTTTGAGGAGTGGGAAAAACTTCTTCATTTTGACAAGGACAAGTGGCCAGATCAACCCAAGGATCAGGGGTATATTTAGTTGAAAAAATAAGACTAACAAGTATGGAATTTGAAGCCGATTGATCACATGTTGGTTCCTTGAACTGCACAGCGTTTTAGGGAGCTTGATGGGTAACTTGGGAAACTTATTTCTTGTGGACTGATTGACCTGAAACTTGTATTGAACTTGGGAGGTGGTTTATACGGATGAAGCTACAAGTTATTGACAGATCTTATGGTTAGATTGCTGTAGATTGAATTGTTGGAATTTAACACTCTGGCAGTTAGCTTTAGGCTTGTTACTTCTTCTCTACCAATAAAGCGAAAAAAAAATGTTATGCAAGGAAAGTATCTTATCTGATATGCGACTTCTACTACATGATGAAGCAATGGGGCTAGTGTTAACAGTTGAAAAAAAAATCTCCTGATCAAACAATGGCATATAGAAGTACATTTTCTTATAAGAAAATGATTTCAGAATTCGTCGGATATTAGATTGCACTTCCAAAGAAGGAACAATATTAGATTACAATTAGTTGACTAGGATCTATATTTGTGCACTTGCATCCGTGTAAGTCAACCAATTTTGACGTCAAGTTCAACAAAAAGCAAGAAAACCCCCTTAAAATCGGAAAAATAAAAAAAAACAAGGGTATTTTTGTCACAAAAATTATTAAACTAATGGTTTCTGTTAAGCTTGTCCTTATTTAATAAGTTCTTGAAACCACATGGGAGTGCAAAAGAAAACTTAAAGTGGACTAAAAGTGACTTGGACCAAATCTCATCCAGATGAAAATTATCCATTTTGAAATTCATGGATTCAATAACCAAACAGTTTTTCAAAGTGAATCTATAGATTTCAAATCCATAGATTTATGATAACCAAACAGTTTTTCAGGATGAATCCATAGATTTCATTCCACAAATTCAAGTAACCAAACAGTTTTCAGGATGAATCCACAGATTTCATTTTACAAGATTCAAGTAATCAAACGGTTAATTTTTTCATTCATGAGTCCATAGATTTGAAATCCATAGAATTTGAAATCTCATTTCATTTCAAATGGCTGGATTCACACAACCAAACAGGCTCTAAATGAAGTTTTGTAAAATATTTCTTTTCACTCCATAAGCAAAATGGTAATTTCAAATTTAAAGTTAACTGAAAACTATCATTGGATTTTTTTGTAACATTTCAAGTTCACCAAATTGGGCAACATGAAATATTGGCCACTTAAGTGGGTAAACAAGAAATTGGGCCCACTTAAGTGAGCCTAATGAAAAAAACTCAACTTCATCTCCTTCTATAAATTAATTACCATTGTCCACTTGTACTATTAGTTAATTTTTAAAAGAACTCAATTCTTTATGAAATTACTATTGCCCCTCAATTTTTACGGTATTAAGAGACTGTTATGGTTGATGTTTAATATCTATTTTGCCCTTCTAGAATTAAGAAATCAAAAAACAATACTATCTTCATTTTAAAATACAAAAATATTATTCTTATCCTTTGGATTCACAAAAAAAATGGGTAAATATCACTTACATCCCCTCTTAGCTGGACAAATAACACTTACACCCCCTCGTAGTTGGATAATATCACTTACCTCCCCTCTTACCTAACAAATATATCAAACACCTCCCTTCTGTTAATTTTCTCGTTAATTTTAACTTTTACAATTAAATATTTTTTTAAAACCCCAAACTACCCTTGGCTAAAAATATTTTTTTATTTTAAACCCAAAATTATCGTAATCACCCTAACAGGTAAAATACTAAATTATCCTCAATTAAAATAATTGTTAAAATCAAAACACCATAAATAAAAAGCAAATTATCTTTAATTATTAAAAACCCAGCCCAACATACCCCTTTTTTTTTTTTTTTTAAATTATCAAACAAGGTTATCTTAATTAACACATAAATAATAAGAGAAAAAAAATAGGAACTTTATGGGACGATTCAAATTTAGTCAACAGGTCACATGTCCGTTCAACTATCCTTCCCTTTATTTATTTCCTTTTTAATTTGACAATTAGAAAGTTCCTACCTTCAGTCAATTTCTTTTTTTTTTTTTTTTTTTTTTTTTCGTAGTGAGAATACGGGGTCAAAACAAGACCCAAAAAAGAACAAAAAAGATACTACATTGGCTTAGGCCAGTAGATCTGCCCTAAATAACTCCTTCAGATCTACAGAAGGGTCTTGAATAATCAACGAATTACTATCCAACAGAAGGACCATTCTCGAGCACCAATCAGCAGCTTTATTTCCTTCATTCGATTTCTATTTATTTACTTTATAATTTGACATTATTAATTTTAGAAAAAATCTTTGATAAAATATCACTTACCTCCCCTCTTACCTAGTAAATATATCAAACACCTCCCCTGTGTTAACTTTCTCAATTAAATTTAACTTTTACCGTTAAATATTTTTCTAAAACCCCAAATTATCCTTAGTTAAAATATTTTTTTTTATTTTAAACCCTAAATTACTGTAATCACCCTAATAGTTAAAATATTAAATTACCCTCAATTAAAATAATTATTAAAAACCAAGACGCCATAGTTAAAACTAGGGTTCAAAATGTCGGCGACATATCGCCGACACAGGGCGATATGTCGCCATGTCGCTGGGGGGCGACACGACACCCCCCAGCGACACCGACATTGCGAGAAGTCGGTCGATAAATCGCCGACTTCTCGCGATATATCGCTAACGGTAGAAATATAGACCGTTAACGATATATCGCGAGAAGTCGGCGATTTCATTCGATTTTTTGTTAATTTCTCTCTCTTCTCTCTCTTCTCCAGAGCTTCTCTCTCTCATTTTTCGCACTTTTCACTATATTTTCGTCCGATCTTCGACATCTACGGGTACATCTTGTTTCCTTGTTGCCGGATATCACGTTGTTTCTGTAGATCAGTAGCCGTTTCACACAGATCTGGGAGTTTTTTCATCAAACAGGTAACCATTCTTATTCAAGTAATTTTTCACAAAATGCATGCTATATGATGTTGGATGATTTTGAAATTAATATATGTTGAATACCATGTGCCAATCTACGATTTCACGGAGTCGGAATTTTTTTCCGCAAAGTATTTTATTTTTTTATTTTTGTGGGTAAAAAATGATATTTTGATTATCTTGTATGATTACTTTTTAAGTGATACAGTGGTTGTATGATGATAGAAAAAACATATGTGGAACTCCGTGAGCCGATCTACGGACTCACAGAGTCGAAATATTTTTTGACCCAAAAATAAGTTATTTTATTTTTCAAAAAAATATCCTGATATTAATAAAAATATCAATAATTATGAAAAATGCAAAAAATAGGGGAAATTGGGGGGAAATGTTTTGAAAATTATGGAATAATTATATAAGTATTTTTCAACTGTTGGTTGTGTTGCCCATGTGGCTTCATCGCCGGTTTTGATATGGGCAGCCTATTTTTATAATTATAAGGATAATTACTATTGCCCCCCTATACTTTGATTTTATTACTAATGTATCCCCTGTATTTTGCAAAATTACTAATCCAACCTTTAACTTTGTCTATAATTACTAATGCCCTCCTACTGTTAAGTTCCGTTAGTTTACTGATGATGTGGCATCTCCATATTTTTTAAAAATCCCAAAATACCCTTTTACTTATCTCTTTACTTATTTACCCTTTTGTCAAGTTACAGTAATACCCTTAATTAATTGTAGAGAAAAAAATAATCATAATCTGTTTTACTCTAAAAAAAATCACCAAAATAAAGAAATAATAATTGAATAAAATTAAAATAGAAACCGAAGAGGAGGGAAGATATAATTCAACTCAAATTTGGAAACTGAATATCACCTACTTCGTTAATTCCTTCTCTGGCAAGATTTTGTGGTTTCGTCAATGGTGGGTTACGTTTCCAATATTAAAAAGCACCACTCCCCCCCCCCCCTAAAAAAAAAAAAATTGTGGTTTCCTTCCCTACGTATGCTAGAGGAGAAGGTGGGAAACCAAATCGAATTTGAATTTTGCCAATTTTTTTAATTCAAAATAAATAAGTTTAGTAAAGGTGGAAAACCAATATTTTTTTAATTCAAAATAAATGAAGTTAGGGTAAAATTGACATTTAATCTGGTTTTTATAAATGGGGTAGTATCGTCTTTTGATTTCTTAATCTTAATGAAGGACAAAGTGGACATTACATATTCAAACTTAACGGCTACTTAACACCGTTATAAGGAAGGGGGCAACAGGTAATTTTGTAAAGAACAGGGTTTTATTAGTAATAAAATCAAAGTACAGGGGGGCAACAGTAATTATCCCATAATTATATCATACATGCAATATTCATAATTTCATATATGATTGTTTATATGTGTATAAACAATTATAATGATGTTGTTATTTGTTAATGTTATTTGAATGCAACAGTCATCATGTCTGCTGGTGGGAGTCAGAGGGGAACTGGGTCTTCCCAGGGTGGACGGGGACAGGGGTCGGACAGGGTCAGTCGGGGACAACCCGAGAGATCAGCAGAGAGGGAGGGAGGACCGACCAAAGATGGCAATATTGTACGGCTATTGATGGAGACAAAAATAAACCGAGTGTAATTTTTGTCACAAAAGAATATACTCGGTGGCATCAAGAGGTTCAAGGGTCACATCACTGGGAGTTCAAAGGATGTGACTAAATGCACAGAGGCCCATCCAGATGTAATCAAGTTACTCAGGGATTTACAAAAACAAAAGGGGAAGAAGAAAGATGATCGGAGGAAAGTCAACAGAGCACTAGATGATGCAGTGCGGGACCGTCATCATATGTGGATGATTCAGATGATGATAGGGATGTTGATCCTGTTGATGTGGACAGAGATCAGGAGGAGAGGGATATGCGGCGGGCCATGGCAGAGAGCAGACGATTGCACCATCAGGAGCAGGATATGGCCAGAGCTAGAGCTACAGGAGCTGGTCCATCTAGGCCTACGGGGGCTAGACCTTCCGATTCGGGGGAGGGGTGGTGTATTTGGCATGTTTGGCGAGATCACGAGTCAACGGGCCCCTCATACATCAGGTTCGGACCGTTCAGGTGCCACTACCACGGCAACCATCTGATTATCCACGCCGTCCAGACCCGACCATGGAGCAGGATCCTGATACATTCAGGAGAAAAGGGGCCAAGCAGCCCAAGATATCTGGTGCATGGAAAGGTATGGCAAAGAAGGTAAAGAAAGCAATGTCAAAGTGGATTTATTACAATCACATCCCAGCAAACACAGGAATATGATTGATACTATTGCAGCGGTAGGCCCTGGATATAATGGTCCCAACCCTACAGAGTTGATGACCACCCTCCTTCAAGAGGAGAAGCAAGAGCTGCAGGAGTATATTGATAGTATGAAACCCTTTTGGGATACTTATGGATGCACCATCATGTCCGATGGATGGACCGCCCGACGATAAAGTCCATCATCAACTTCATGGTATACCGTGATTAGAGAACTGCCTTCTTGAAATCGGTGGATGCTATTGGTCATATGAAAGACCACAGATATATCATGGGTCTCCTGCAGGATGTGATCGACCAGGTTGGTAGGAAAAATGTGGTGCAAATTGTCACTGACAATGGCTCCAACTATAAGAAGGCCGGTGAAGTGTTGATGGCTTCACCTGATTATAACCTTTTGTGGACACCTTGTGCTACACATTCAATTGACCTAATGTCGAAGGACATTGGAAAAATCAGCATTGTCCACAACACCGTTGAGAGTGCAAGACAGGTAACCAACTTCATCTACAATCATAACGTTGCTTTGGCAATGATGCGGAGATCATGTGGAGGTGAGTTGGTGCGACCTGGTCCGACAAGATTTGCGACAAATTTCGTCGCCTTGAGCAGCATCCAAGATAAAAAGTCGGGCCTCAGATCCATGTTTGCATCGCAGAGTGGTTTGATTGGGCTGGATCCAAGTAAGATAACTATCTACTATTTCATCTTATAAATTATTATATTTATATTATGAGTTTATGATTATCTTGTATGATATTTATTGTCTATTGACTTAATGAGTTTGTGATAATTCAAAGCACGACCAATGGGCGCGCCACACAGACACAATATCATCCGATGATTTCGGAGATGTGTTATCGTGGTGTTGCGTACCATAGATCCTATAGTAAAGGTCTTGCGTATGGTGGACTCTTCCTTGAGGGGACCCACTATGCCCCACTTGTATGCATCCCTTGAGCGTATGATGGATGCTATAAAGGCAAAGAAACCCTAGAGGACATCGGGCTTTCTTAGATATTGTCGATGCACGATGGACAGCTCATCTGATTCATCCTCTTCATAGGGCCGATAAGTAAATACTCTGGGTTGTTGATTTGTAGTTGTAGTCTTGTAGACTTGTGGGCTTGTAGCATTGTAGGTATTGGTACTTTGGTAGTTGGTACTAATTTTAAGCCTTTTTAATTATGCAACATATTTTCTAAACCCTAAGTATCAATATAGTCAACATTTAGGGTTGGACACAAACCTATTGGATGCCTCTCTACGGTGATAACGAGTTGGAGCCAGATGAGATGCTCCAATCATTTTGCCACAATGAGGTGAGACATTGGGAATTTCAAACGATTAGTGAGTTGTATTAATTGTTTAAATAATTTAGATAACCAATCAATACTAATGATTGTATTATTGTAGATCAAATTGTTTAGAGATGCATTTGGGTCTTTTAGTGGAGCTCTGTGTCAGACGGGCAGAGAAACCATGGATCCAGTTAGATACTTATATAGTTAGATCCTTAGGGCTTAGATGCATAAATGTTTTGAGTCTTTTGACTTTTGAGTTTCTAACTTAATGTTTTTGTGATAATGCAGCTGAATGGTGGTATCTCTATGGCAATAGTGCATCAAACTTGCGAAGATTGGCAATCAGGATCTTGTCTCAGACTTGCTCTGCCTCTGGATGTGAGAGGAATTGGAGTACATTCAGCATGATCCACTCCCAGAGGAGGAACCGGTTGGGAAGCCAGCGTCTAAATGACCTCGTATTTATTCACTATAATATGAGGTTGAAGCTGCAATATGCCAGGGAGCAGGCTCGGAATGAAAGGCAATACATCAATCTCGATGATATATTTGATGTTGCCGAAGATGACCAAGATCCCCTCACTCAAGGATGTTGGACGGGGGTGAGCCGGTATTGGACCAACCTGGAGGGGAGGCCCGACCCGGAACTAGCTCAAGCTGCAGGGGTTAATGTGGGTGAGTATATGGCCACTGAAGAGGGTTAGGCACATGCAGAGGCAACTGCCACTGCTGATGAGGATTGGATGATGGCACCAGGCACGGAGGAGTTGCAGGACGACAATCTCGATGACACACTCTCGCCTAGTCGGACGGGTGGAGATGATGATGGTGGTGGTGGTGGTAGTGGTAGTGGTGGTGGTGGTGGTGAGGTGGTGGTGGTGGTGGAGGCATTGGAGAGCGTATACATGTTCCACTACCGGAGACACAAAGAGCCCCCACCCGGATACACCGGGAGAGTCATTTTGATCATGCCACTCAAGATTATGATCATGGTGGTGATTATCAGCGTGGTCGTCAATATCCTGATACGAGGCCGAGCCACCATCAGAGGGGAGCTGGCCATGACTATGTTAATCCTTGGGATGCGGCGATTGGGTCAATGGGGTCCATGAGCTTGGATGAGTCTGTAGGCTCCACAGCAGGTTATTGGCCTACGGGTAATTATGGTGTCCCTCTCCCTCCTTCACATGGACAGTATGATATGGGAATTAGTAACCCCTCTAGTTCTTCGTATCATGGGAGCTATGGTGTCCCCTCTAGTTCTTCGTATCATGGGAGCTATGGTGTCCCTCTCCCTCCTTCACAATCAGAGTCATTTGTACCAACAAGGGCATCTGATGGCATGCGGAACGTTCCTTGGCCCTATTCTCACTTCCCTCAAATTGGAGTTCTCATGGCAACGGAAGATGACCGCTATAGAACTGCAGTTAATGATTACTTAGACCATTTTCAATATCGTATGAGATGGTATGAGTATGTGAATTTGTTGGGGGGGCATCACTGGAGACATTCTGAGTCAGAGGAGTTCGATCCACCTAGGCACAGTACTTGGTACTGAGAGTTTCAGATTTTATATGGTTGGATGACTTTATGTATTACAGTATTTGTACAATGAATTGTAGACTTTATATGATTTGGTTTTATGAGTTTTTAGGTTTTTAGTTTAGGGTCTTTCGTCCGCGTATAGTAGGACATGGGTCGATTAAGAACATTAGTTTAGATAATGTTTTAGATCAAAATAACACTACCAATGTGTTTATTGGCCTCAAATTAGGCTACACATCAAATTTCAGGTCAAAATGACCAAAAAATCTTCGACCCCTCCAAAAGTCGCGATTTTTCGGGATTTTTTTTTTTTTTGTGTCGAACCCCCTACCAAAAGTCGCCCGACTTTTGGCGAAATGTCACTATTCTTGCACTTTTTACATGTCACAATGATTCAAAACTCAGTTAATGTCGCCAAGGACCAGATCACTATATACTTTTTGCGATCTTCAGTTGACATTTTACCAACATTGGTTAAAACCTAAATTATCTTTAATTTTTAAAAACCCAACATACCTTTTTAAAAAAGAAGTTTCAAACAATTAAAAAACACATACTACCATCAAGTAAAATTAAAAATGCAATTAAAAAAAAGAGGGTATGTTGATAAAATTAAACGCGTATTACTATTTTGGGTGTTTTTTAATTGTCGGTTAAATTTTCAAAAAAAAAAAAATGTTCAATTGTCGCTGGTGGTTAGAGTAACGGTTAAATTTCTTCTTCCTCTGTTCCCTCTCCATCTCCATCAGCTCTAAAAATTCTTTCATCTGCGTTCATCAAGTTTGGACCCTTTGATTGCTTTTAATGTCGTCTTGAAGAAGTGAAAAAGAAATTTAGATCTCATGACAAAGTGTTGAACCTGTGGAAGAACTATATTAGAGAAAAAATAGAGAAAGAAGAAAGTGTTGAACCGGGAATAACTATATTAGAGGAGAAACAAAAAAAGAAGAAAGAGATATCAACGAGAATCAACAACCGATGATATTAGGTTAAACTTGTCAATGCAAGATTGGTAGAGTGGTAAGATCCATACTTCTCAGTAGAGAGGTCATGGGTTCGATCCTTGCGGATGACAAAACACCCTTTGAGGATGTAATCCTGCGCAAAAAAAGCCGGCCTGGATGAACCTCAAATACCAAAAATTAAAAAATTAAAAAATGTTATAAATAATATTTATTATGGATGTCCATTACCCCAAAGAGATTGTACTTCCAATTGAAGATCTCAATTACCTCAGGATGCAATATTGGTGAAGATCACAACCATCTCATTACACAATATTGGCAGTCAATATTTCCATTCTATGTACCTTCTATCTTGGGCGGCAATCTATCTTTCCATATCAAGAATATCTTTATTGTGTGCAAGAATCATATATTGTATTTCCATATCAGAGTAGATGTTCCTTCTACTATAAATATGTAATACACTCAATTGAATGAATCACTTCTGATTGATCTTGTTATAGTTTTATTCTTTGTCTCTAATATATTCTCTTTATTTTATAACACGTTATCAGCACGATTCCGCTCGAAGAACGAATCCGCTCGAAGTATTGCGTTTTGAGAAGAAAGACAGTAGACAATGTATCATTATGTTTTCTATTCCAAAGTGAAAATAATGATCGATCTCCTCGCACGTTTTTGTAAACAATGGAGTTTACCTTGTCCATCTTGAAATGTAAGTGCATCATGATAAAAGGTATGTGTTTTATTGAATATAAGAATCAATCAAATAATAAGATATTATGTTGCTTTAATGATTGTGGTTTTATTTATTGTATATAGTGGCTGCTAGCTTTGCACCACAAAGATTGTTAAATGCATCCAAGTTCCAAGATTTGAAATTGTAAATGAATATAGTTCTACAGATGCACATGAAATTGAAAGATTTGAAACCGTAAATGAATACATCTGAGATGCACATGAAGTTGCAAGATTTGAAATCTAAATAAATACAATTTATAGATGCACATGAAGTTGCAAGATTTGAAATCCGTAGTAATACATGCTTTTCTGAGATGCACATGAAGTTGCAAGATTTGAAATCGTAAATAAGTACGATTCTGAGATGCACTTGAAGTTGCAAGATTTGAAACCGTAAATGAATACGATTCTGAGATGCACATGAAGTTGCAAGATTTGAAAGCGACATGAAGTTGCAAGATTTGAAACTGCAAGATTTGAAACTGTAAATAAATACAGTTATGTAGTTTTTGAAATTAATTCTCTTTTGAAATTATAAGGAGAAAATATTATTCATGAAAATATCCCAGCAAATTTTCAAGTTTCAGATTTGTTGTTACAATAGTAATATTGTAAAAAGGAGTTTTAAGAAATACTCAATGATATCATGCCTATTTGTGGCTGAGTAAAATAATGGACTATTAATGAAAAGTCATGAAGCTCGTCTTATTGGTTCTGCTCCATTCCCTCAAGTGAATGCAACAATTCATGATATGCCCGAAAGAAGGCAAAATTAAAATTATGGTCATGACTGTGGAAGAGGATGAGGCAAAAGACGGAATAATTACCGTCATTATTATGGAAGTAAATAAGAGAATAATAAGGATTCTCAATATAACAATTCAAGAAGTGAAGATAATATTTTTTACCAATTTGGTATGAAAGCTATTAGACATGTATCTATCATACTCCACAATATTTAATTAAGCTTTGTCAAGCCTTAATTAAAGAAATAAAAATAATGTGGAGATAAATTAGATTTTCCAAAATCATGATACTTGAGCAATTTTTGCCTACAAAAGGAATGATTTTGATGGCCTCACATGTACTACATATCTAGATGCTGCAAACTTCTTTGAAGATAATAGTTGAAGATTTGATTATGTAATTCTTTTCTCTTCAAATTTCATCTCATATGTTAGTTTATCTTAAATTTAATCTTTTTCTTCTACAAATTTTTTTTTATTGACTTTCTATATATCTTTTAATATATTTTGTTTCATTTTGATGAAGAATGTGAATATTCTCTTATATGCTGTGACGCATATTATACTGAGAGAAAAATATACATATTTCTCTTATTTGATGATACTGAAGCCAATGTTCATATAAAATCGGTAGTACAACATTGATTGGAAGCTCCGGAAGAGCTAATCTATTATTATCTGGGAAATAAAATTGGTTATAAATAATTCATTATTTTGTAATAAGTCTCAAAGAAACTTATTAAGTTTCAAAGCTATTTGCCAAAATTATTATCAGATTGAGACTACAAATAATGGTATAAGTAAATATCTATACAAAGTTATTAGATATTTCTCCCAATTTGTACTACACGAATATCGCATGGTTGAAACACATGCTTGGGTAAATCAAATGAACATTGATTCCAATAATTTTATTATTTGGCATGACCGGTTGGACCATACCGGATCAAGTATGATGCGAAAAATTATTGAAAATTCAATTGTCATCCATTGAAGAACCAGAAGATTCTTCAATTAAGTGAATTTTCTTGTATTGTTTGTTCTCAAGAAATATTTATTATTAATATTCACCAGCTAAAGTTGAGATTGAACATTCTACGTTTTTGAAACGTATAGAGGGTGAAATGTATGGGCCCATTCACCCATCATGTGGACCATTCAAATAATATATGATTTTAATAGATGCATCTATAAAGTGGTCACATGTATGTTCATTATGAACTCGCAATTTGGTGTTTGCGAGATTGTTTGCTCAAATAATGAGATTAAGAGCATAATTTATGAATTATAAGATAAAGACAGTTTGTCTTGATAATGCTGGTGAATTTACATCTCAGGCTTTATGATTATTATATAACAACTGAGATCACAGTTGAATAGCCTGTTGTTTATGTTTATATCCAAAATGGTTTAGCAAAATCATTTATTAAATGTCTCCAATTAATAGCTAAACCATTGGTTATGAGAACAAAGCATCATTTGTACGCATCGGGCCAAAAGGTTGTCATAAATTCTCCCTATTACAATTGGCTTATGGTCAGAAGCCAAATATTTCTCATCTTAAAATTTTTGGATGTGCGGCTTATGTTCTAATTACTCCACCACAGCACACAAAGATGAGTTCCCAAATAAAGTTGGGAATATATGTTGGATATAAATCTCCTTATATAATGCAATATATTGCCAATGATAGGAGATTTATTTAATGAATTAGTTTTTCCAACATGAGGGGGAGAGAATAAACAGTTGGAAAAAGAGATTGATTGTATGCATTATCATTATCTCATTAGATCCTCGCACTGAGCACTGTGAACTTGAAGTTCAAAGGATAATGCAATAAATTTTAATCAACTGCCGAGATTTGTTGACACCTGCTAAGAGTTACTAAATCTCATATTCCACCTGTAAATGCTCCAATTAGAATTGATGTCCCAGCAGGACAATCTATCAGTGCAAATGAAATTAAACCACGTTTAAAATGTGGAAGATCAATCGGTTCCAAGGATAAAATCCTAGAAAAGGAAAGGATCAAATGATCAAGATGGTCATAATATGGAGACAATTGATTATGAAGATCCTGAAGATATAACTTTCTATAAAACCCCAGAAGAGGTTCAGGTACCTGAAAATAATGAAGAGATCTTGATTAGTTATGTCATTGCAGGAAAAAGATGGAACCGAAAAGATAAAGTTGTCGACAACATTTTTTTATTGTTGAAATAATATATCAAGACGAGGATCTTGAATATAAATTTGTTGATGAATATAAATCAAGAAATGATTGGCCAAAATGTAGAGACGCAATTCAAGCAGAATTGAATTCGCTTGAAAATTAAAGTTTTTGGACCTGTAGTCCAACATCTGAAGGTATAAAGCCAGTGGGGTACAATTGAGTTTTCTGCGAAAAATGAAATGAGAAAAATAATGAAATCGTGATATATAAAGTATGAATTATGGCACAAGAATTTTCGCAGATGCCTGGCATTGATTACATGAAAACATGTTCTCTTGTGGTGGATGCAATCACCTTCAGATATCTTATTAATCTGGCAGTATATGAAAATTTTGACATGCGTCTAATGGATATTATTAAAGCCTATTTATATGGCTCACTCGAGTGTAAAATATATATATATATATATATGAAAATCCTTGAAGGATTCAAAATGACTGAAGCATATAAAAATTCCTAGGAAGTTTGCTCAATAAGGCTTCAAAGATTATCAAGGCATATATGGTAATCTCCTTAGTGTATATTTACTAAATGAAAAGCATAAAAATGATCCAATTTATTATTGTGCCTTTATTAAAGGATATGGATCTAATTTTAGTAAGTATATATGATGATGATTTAAATATCATCGAAACTCCTGAAGAGTTTTCAAAAGCAATAGATTATTTTAAGAAAGTTGAAATGAAAATCTTGGAAAGACAATGATTTGTCTTGATTTGTAAATTGAGCATTTGACGAATGAAATATTTGTTCATCAATCAACTTATATAGAGAATATTTTGAAGAGATTTTATCTAGATAAAATACATCCATTGAGTACCCCAATGGTTGTGAGATCGCTCAATATAAAGAAAGATTCATTTCGACCCCAAGAAAACAGTGGAGAATTTCTTGGTCCTGAAGTACCATATCTTAGTGCTATTGGGGCATTAATGTATCTTGCTGATAATACACAATCGGATGTAGCATTTTCTATAAGTGTATTAACAAGATTTATTTATTCTCCAATACGAAGACACTGAAATGTTATAAAACATATATTTCAGTATATTCGAGAAATTATTGACATGATATTATTTTATGAATGTGGATATCAACTTACTAGTTTTGCAGATGCAGGATATTTATCTGATCTACATAAAACTAGATCTCAAACATGCTATTTCTTCACTCTTGATCTTCAATGAAATGGTGAAATATATGTTCATTGAATTCGTTCAAGTGATAACTTGACAGGTTTATTTATTGAAGCGTTGCCTACTTCAAATGTTGAGAAGTTGGTATATGATAATGGAATGTACGTATTCAAAGATACTCAATGATGTTATCATCGGGGGGAGTAAAATACGTGCTTTGCACTCTTTTCCCTTAACCAAGGTTTTGTCCCACTGGGTTTTCCGGTAAGGTTTTTAATGAGGCAACTACCAATACGTATTATTTAGATATGTATACTCTTTTTCCTTCACTAAGATTTTTTTTCCATAGGGTTTTTCTTAGTAAGGTTTTAACGAGGTACATTATCTATTGATGAACATCCAAGGGGGAGTGTTATAAATAATATTTATTATGGATGTCCATTACCCCAAAGAGATTGTACTTCCAATTGAAGATCTCAATTACCTCAGGATGCAATATTGGTGAAGATCACAACCATCTCATTACACAATATTGGCAGTCAATATTTCCATTCTATGTACCTTCTATCTTGGGCGGCAATCTATCTTTCCATATCAAGAATATCTTTATTGTGTGCAAGAATCATATATTGTATTTCCATATCAGAGTAGATGTTCCTTCTACTATAAATATGTAATACACTCAATTGAATGAATCACTTCTGATTGATCTTGTTATAGTTTTATTCTTTGTCTCTAATATATTCTCTTTATTTTATAACAAAAAAAATAAAAAATTAGGTTAAACTTAACTAACCCATCAAGAATGGGAGAAAAAATAAGAATATTATTGGACATTCACACGTCCGTACAACTATACTTTAAGCCATAAATAAAAGATAAAATATAAGGAATCACCATTTTTCATTTTTTTATATTATGAGAACGAGAGTTTTTTTTTTTTTTTTATTTGCTCTCTTTATTTTGATTGGAGAATAAAATTGTTTAATTATGTGTAATTTTTTCTTAATTACTAGAAAGAGTAATATAATTCAATATAAATTATAAGTAAGTAAAATCTTCGGAGTATTTTTTACTTTTTAGATAAATCAAAAAATGCCACACCATCACTTAACTAACGGAACTTAATGGCAAGAGGCATGGAAAAGTCTAAGTTTAGATTAATAATCTCACAAAATGTAAGAAATAAAATAATAATTAAACAATATTAGGGGGCAATAGTAATTGTCTTTTTCTTTTTTAAGACAAAGTAAATTACTTTGAGGACTTAAAAAAAATGTTATTGGAAAACTTTTTAATGAATCAAGCAGCCTAAAAATTCAAAAGAATAAAAGGTGGGCTGCTTTGACTTTACCTTATCAAGCACCATTTGTTGAATCAAGTCTCTTGAGTCAAAGATACACTTGTTTGTCAAAGTTTATTTTTACTAACCTAAAACGTTCTAGAATTTGTATCAAAACAAAACACTCTGTGGTCCAAAAGAAGAATCCGGATCATCACCCCCATGGGGAGCACTCTGTGCTCCCCGACAGGTTTTCCACCACAAAAAAGGTGGGCCCCACCACTGAAAGTAAAAAAAAAAACCCTCTCATCACCACCTTGGCCCCCCTGTTTTTTGTGGTAGTAAGCCGTCGGGGGAGCACAAACGGGTCGCAGATCCGGACTCCCAAAAGAACGGTGAATGTCATCACTATGGATAGGTTTGTAATGTGCCAGATCATCCAAGACCTTCAAAATGACTATTGATAGGTTTGTTGTCCAAGTCAGTTTTAGTAAATTTTCTAGGTTTGAGATTTTGTCTCCGCTGTGTGCATGTATTAGGGTAAATTATCGTTACTTCCTTTTTAGTTAGTTGAATGACACTTAAACACTTCATAATATGATAATTACACTTATACCCATTTTTATTTGAAAAATTCGGCGACAACCCTCTCTCTACCTTTGATGTTAATCTAAATTACGGGGGGGGGTAAAATGGGGGGAAGGGGGAAGGGAGGGGAAACGGGAAGGGGGGGGGCGCCGCCCCCCCCCCCCCCCCCCAAAAAGCGGCGGGGCGGGGAGGGTTTAACCGGTGGCGGCCGTTTAACGGTTTTTTAACCAAATTGACACCCTTAATCTAAATTACTCTCAATTATCCTAGTACTCCATGCTTAAAAGGAAGTGTGAGGTTTCAATATGACTCCTCACATCTATGGAGCCACTAACATATATATGATCTGTATTACCCCAGGGCTACATACCCCATCCTCAAACCCAAGAAAAGAAAATTAGTTTTTTGGATATGAGGTCATCTGGGCTAATTTACGCGCACCACGATTACATCTTCAAGGAAGCTATTATATAATTAATGCCGCCGAATGGATGCGAACCTAGGACCTCCATTTATTAACCCATCATTGGCAGAAAAGGAAGATAGTTGTATAGGCTAATGTAATAAACACCACAATTTAAATTTTTCTTAAGCAAGCGTTTCAAAGTGATAAATAATTACAATTTACAAAGGATTCGAAGGGTGGATATTGGGCCATTTTTTGTGAATTTGATAACAAGCCCAGCAGCAAGACATTCGGATCCACATCCTCTGTAATTCCTTTCCTTGCAATTCCTTGTAATTCCCTCCTAGGATTGTGCCATGTGGCATTTAAGTAATCCAACGGTTACCTAATTCAAACTAAATTTGAATTTTATTTAAACCCATCCATAAATTTGAATTTTATTTAAACTCTAGTTTGTTGGGTAACCGTTAGATTACTTAAATGCCACATGGCACAATCCTAGGAGGGAATTACAGGGAAATGCAGGGAAAGAAATTACAGAAGATGTGAATCCCATTACATTCACCTTAGATTGAAATTTCTGAGCTCCCCCCGCCCATAAAAAAAAAAAAAAAAAAAAGAAGTGAAATTTCTGCCAAAATGATGCAGTTGAGATGTAGTTGAGAAGACTGAAGCCGAATGGTTCCGGCCCAATTTCCCTAAGAACCATAGAGAACAGCCCAAATGGAGACCCGGCCGACAGATATAAGCAAGAAGCAGTAATCCAAGTATCCAAGTGGGTGTTGTTTCTTGTTGACCACGTTTACTTGTCTAAAACGCTTCGGAACAGTCAAATTGGTCTGCTTTTGGCCGTCAAGCCGGTTGCCACCCCTTTGTTGTTGACTTCTTGTCTTACTCGTCTGTTTCCTCTCTTTTCAGGTCTATTAATAGGGTAGGATTGCCAAGAATTTGAAATCCAAACTCAATTTTCAAACTAAACACAGATTACAGATCACAGATCACAGATCACAGATCATGGAGGGAGCTTCAATTCCAAACGAAGAGAAGAGGGAGGAGGGGAATTCCTATTCCAACATCTCTTTGCGGCCCTTGGAACTCTCAGACTTGGACGATTTCATGGTGTGGGCTACGGATGATCTAGTGAGTCGTTTCTGCAGTTGGGAAACCTATACCTCTCGAGATGCTGGACTGGATTACATCAAACAGACCATTATCCCTCACCCTTGGTTCAGAGCCATTTGCTTGGACAACCAGGCAATCGGTGGGATCTCAGTCATTCCAGGATCCGGCAACGATAATTGCAGAGGTGAGTTGGGCTATGTGCTGGCTTCCAAGTACTGGGGGAAAGGGATCGCCACTCGGGCTGTGAAGCTGGTGGTGTCTTCCATATTCAAGGAGTGGCCTCACTTGGTCAGACTTGAAGCTCTTGTGGATGTTGAGAACCTAGGGTCTCAGAAGGTCCTGGAGAAGGTTGGGTTCCAGAAGGAAGGTGTTCTGAGGAAGTATTTGATCCTAAAGGGCAGCATTCGGGACATGGTGATCTACAGTCTTCTTTCCATGGATGCTAATAAGTAAATAAGCTTGGTGGATTAGAATGGGTTTCTGGTTTTTAATCAAATTTTTCATGGCTGTTTTGAGTTTCTAGAAATGATTCAAAATAACATATGTATGGTGGTTCAGCCTATTAATGGGTTGCCCACAATGAATATCATGTAGAAGTTGGATTATCAAGCTGTTAATGCAAAAGCAAAATTATTCTAATGCCCTTTTTCCTCAAAAAGGAACGACAATAATGGACGAGAGACAGAGAGAGGCTGCTGGAAAGTGCTTGTGTGTAGTTGTGTTAATGAACACACACATGCACGGGCCACCTTACCTCTTGAATACGACAGAGCACAGATGGGAATTTGTCCTGGCTGGCTGGCTCCTTAAAATTACCTATAAAACAAAGCAGAAATCAGCCATAAAACTATAAAACCCACTTCCAGACATATTTAGTTCCTTAATTAAGTAACTAATCATGTAAATTATTACCCACAAGGGCCACAATCACACTAGTTTTAGATATTATTATCCATTGAACCTCTCTATAACAAACACATGTCCTCCTTATTCTTTTGAAGATAGCTGTCAATGGGTATTCAAGCACTTTTTTTTTGCCACCTACCACGCACTACCACCACACACCATCCAGATAACACGATTACTCTTAGTGAAAATTCAAAGAGATCTTCAGAAACAAGGAGATATCAGAGCCTCCGGTGAACAGTGGACTCAGAAACAAACAGACTCTCTCAGAGTCCAAAGCACAAACACGTAGAACTACACGAGTGTATGTAGGATGGACGGATTGGTAATCAATCAAAAACTAACAAAATTAGTACTTCTACTTGTCCTCGTGGTTGCCCACGTCTGTTCTGGTACTATTACTACTACTAGTAGTCCAGGTAAACTCAATCTCGCTCTTCTCCTCATTATTAATACAGAGACAATTGAACAAACACTTGACGTGCAGGAACTCGTAGCAACCAATTGATACCGATTGGAGGAGGTGAGTTATTAGTACCGGTGGAGCCGAAGAAGCATCAGATCTGCTTGGAAAGGATTGGCAACGGAGATGGGAGGAGAGGACGATGGCTGGCGCCGTTTCAGCTATGCTTGCAGTGCAGGTGCTGCGCGCCAAGTGGAGATCCAAGCACCTGTATCAACATGCCCTGCTGCTATGGCATCGATTGCCAGCTCCCTGATAAGCCCTTTGGCGTCTGTGCCTTCGTTCCCAAGTCTTGCAATTGTACCACTTGTGCTACATGATCGGTGGCTGAATCACGAAACGCGTGGGCTCATACTAGTTATCATATAGATATAGTACTTTTCGTTTTCGCTCAATTTCTCCAATTGAGATATCGATACATAAGAGAGCTTTATCTCCTTCAATGAATCGACGTATGTCACGTATACATGTAAACTTCAAAAGGGTTTCTGGATTTCGAGAGTGATTGATTACAGAGAGCTATTGATAATGGTAGTCTAAAATCTTTTGAATCTGCTACGTTAGGTGTTTGTGCTTCGATGAACTGCGAATGCAATGATTCGGTAACGATTCTATTTAATGAATTTTCCTCTACGTGGTTTTGAGTATCCGAAACTGTCCCTTGTTAAAGCCGTAAAGCCAAAAAGGTTTCTTTCTATCTGGTCTTCTTTGCCGCCTGCTTAAGAGAATAGATTCTTCTCCCATAAATACAAAAAGCAAAAAGGAACTTTAAAACAATACAGGATCGATATGCAGCTTTTTATATAAAAACAGAAACAGCAAGGTGGTCTTAAATCTACCGTCAATCTAATTACCAAAAAACAGAAAAATCTATTCATTCTTGTTTTAATTGAAACAAATCACATGGGCGGTTGTTGTAGTGGTAAGACCAACACTTGTTGGAGAAGAGGTTGGACGTTGCTTGGGTCCTGCGCAATAAATGCACAAGACAATCGAGCCATTCACTTTGGGAAGTGGGATGAGAATTTCGGTCAAAATTTCGATCTCGACTGTTGAATTCGGATCCTACGGCCAAAATTTCCACTTGATGATCCTGCGCAGGATCCAAGTTTTTTCGGTGGGTTTGACTCGTTCAAAAATATATGTGATATTCCCATCATATCTTCTACAATTCTCACACCCTACAATTCCTTGTAATTTCTATCTAAGATTGTAATACGTGGCAATTAATTTATAGGAGTATCAATGCAATCTTGCAGGTTACCTAACCCAGAGGGCCGAGTTGGTGGCGGTTTCAACTCTTGGCCTATATCTTCTCATTGGTTGCAATCCCTTTGTAGCTTTGTTTCATCAATTTTAGGGGTGCAAGTTTGGCCATGACAGCCGAGGGGCTGGTTAGGGCCAAAATATTATTGCCCTGACTAGGGCCAAGGGCGAGCTTGAAATTACTCTTGTCCCGTCGGGCTTGTCTTGACATCCCTGATCTTTTGCCTTGACATTGGCCTTGATTTTGGTCCTAATCCTAATGTTAATTTGTCTCTAATGCTTGATCTCAATGAATTAGGAACATGGAGAAAGATATGGTCAATCAAGGCTAGGCCCAAAGATAGGGCCAATCAAGACATTGAATGGGCTTGACTTGGGCCTGTGGATTTAGGGTCAAGAACAATAATCTTTAGCCCTGAATTAGGATTAAGACAAAAATGAGCTTAGATCTGAATAATAGGACTAGGCTTGGGATTACAAAAGCCCAGCCTAATTCAACACTGTTGTAATGAAGAAGAAGAAGAAGAAAGAGAGCTGACCGACAATCAAAGACCCATTTGGGTGGGATTTGGCTGATTTTGAATCATAGCAAGCATGAACTAAATCATCATCACTGGTCCAAATGTAATCAACTGGAATCACTAATAAATAGGGATTCAGTCGAGATGTATGTTAAGGAGTAGGTTCACTTTACACTTGCTGGATGATTAGTATATCCTTTGTATTAGCAAACCTATTTGTTTGCTTATAAATATGTCATGTAACCTTTACTATTATTCGAATGAAATCACGTTCTATCAATGTAAACATACTGGAACCGTCTTAGAGGCCCATATATATATTTCTGGTCCGTTTCCAGTTCAAAGGAAACAGATTGGCAAAATGGTCTGGCTAGCCAGGGAGGGAGCCCTCCTCGAAGAACCATGAATTCCAATTATCCCCTTCAACCTTACCAACAAGTTTCAAAGAAGAGCAGCAAATTGCAGAATACCACTGAAGCTGTTTTATCAGGAAAACAATGGAGGCATCCATTGAGGAGGCAATGAAGAGTTTAGAGAAGGTGTGGAGAACTAAGGGTTCTGTGGGCCTATCCAGAGACAATTAGTGAAGGAAAGTTTTAGGTCTGAAATGACTTGATTGTGATCAGCCCTCTTGATCTGCCTACGCCTAGGTTCAACCCAGCTCTGACTCAAGACCTGAAAATCCAAGAAAAAAGTTGAGTCCGAATCTTCAATTTACATGGAGAGGAAAATTTTCAATCCACATGGTTGAATGTTTTGACACGTGTTCAATTCAAACCCAAATCCACTTTTTTAAGAAAATTCAAAAAATGTAGGAATCTAATTCTTCTCTCTTTTCCAATCCACTTGTCATGTTGGGGTGATGCACTATTATGCACAACCCTTTGGCACATTCTCTGTTCTTGTATTAGCTGTATTTGTGAGAACCTCCAGATCCCTACTTTGAGTCCTCCAGCGCCTTCAGAGGAACCTTAGAGAATGAAATATGAAGGAAAGAGAGTGTCAAACAATAAGAAATTATGGGTGTTAAAAGAGTTTTTGAACTAGGTGTCTAGGTCTTCAGTAATGGGCCAGTGTAAGCTAAATGGGTCTCAAAACTAGATTTTATTTAGTATATTCAGCCTGTCGCATTTTGGCGGTGCACTACTGTCTGTGCACAACACAAAGATATACACACAAGAGGATTTTAATTTAAAAATTCAATCCTAAATCTTGAGATGACCTTAAGGGTTAGGTCAAGCTGACCTTATTAGTCATAACAATGAACAACTTGTGGCATAAGGAGTATTGATCTAGGCCTTTTGAACTGGTTGGTTGTCAAATTTATTTGTTCATCAAGAATCTTTGGTCGCTGCACTGTGCGTTTCTCAGATCGCGACACATGATATTTTAGAAATCCAACTGCTATGATATACAGAGGCTTAGAGATTACAATAATTGAATGTTGAAAACACCATGTGTTGTGATCAGAGTACCACAAGGTTATCAATATTGTTCATCAGAGCTCGTCAACACAAATGGTTCATCAATTACAAATGAACAAACAAGATGGGCTTAACTATGATCTTGTTCAGACAATTTCAGGATCATGGTATCTCAAGTGAACCTTTATTCAGGCTCAGCACAGGTCAGACAAATCCCTAAATGCCAACTTATATAGAGGAAAAATGTCAAGATGTTGAAAGATACATTTTTAATAACCATTCCTTTTTCTCCCAACCCCCCACTTCCACTTGGGAGTGTAGCAGTTGATTAAGCATCCAAGCACAAAAGACAATGAAAAAACCTATATGACCCATCACATATCCATTTTTCAGAAAATGGACAAACCCCATTCCTATCTTTCTTTTGGCATTGCTAGACTAATAAATTGTTCATAGGGTGGGTTTAATTTCACCATTTCAGTGAATCTAAGCAGAGCCCAGTAGGGCATAAGTGTGGACTTTGGACACTCTTCTTTTCCTTTCAGGTCAGTGGAAGTTATGTCTCCATCAATCTTTTACTAAGAGAGAGAGGTTACCTTTGCTTCCAATTTGTGCTTTCTTTTCCTCTCTCTCAAAATATTCTCTTTAAAAAGTGACCAAAGAAAATCAATAGCATCTTTTCAAAAGTTTAAAAAGTGAAAAACTATTTTCTTTCACTTTACAAATCTCAAACTGGAATGATTAAGAACATTACTGGTCATAAAATTCAGAATCTATGAGAGCTAAAATTGAAAATCTGTTCTGAACCATTCTCTTTAGTAACCAATACTCTTGAAAACAAAATGATAAGATAATAAGAAAAACATTATCATTCATTTCACTCTGCCAAGTGTGCGTCTAGAAATGCTTGTTTGAGGGTCAATTTCATTTTTTTCACTTGGGCCCAAGACTTAAATGGGTTCTGGACTTATTCTTCTTCTTGACACTCATGAGAGGAACCAAAGCTTGAAGAATCAGGGTTCTCTCTGGGGCTAATTGGTCAACAGAAGGGCCACATGAGTCTTGACACATGGCTTAACCAAATCCATACATGATCACCCAATCACCACAAGACACCTCGCCCATAAAGCGAGGTGGGTTTTCGATACTTCCACCAACAAATAAAATATGATCGAGAAAAGAAGTTCAGTTCGGTTCCACTATCTTGACTTTCCATTACTATCCATTCAGGAGGAGAAGTCCACTTTGTCGATATTTGAAAATGGACCTTCCACCATATTTATATTTTGAATGTGTAATAAAAAAAATGTAAAAATAGTGTTATTCTCTACCCTTGAAGGCAACTAATCCAATTAAGTTCAGGTGGAACACTGTTAAGAAAAGGGGAAAACTTGGTCTAATCTAATGCCTGTGAAAATTAAAAGGACTGAAATCTTGTTTGTTTGTATAACAAAGAAGAAGAAAAAGTCCCTTTCCTCTTTCCCTTTTTTTCTCCCTTTCTTTCCCATGGCTAAAATAAGCTCCTTAGACCCAATGGTACCCACACTTACTGATTTGAACTATCAAGACAAGTAAGAGATGGTTGGTTAGTATATGTCCACTAATACAAGAATAGCATATTTATGAGAAGTCAAAAAGATGTAAGATTTGATGTCAAGGGATGGGAATTGAGAACACCCTTTTCTTTGTTCAAGAGAGGCACTCATTCTAAGGAATTGGTATGGGATTTGATGTTCCTTTATCCTTTAATAGCTTCTCACTTCTATGATAAAAGACTTTTACACTCTTCTAAATCTCAATTCTCACCATGGAAGAAAATGGTTTTCAAAAACAATTGTAAGAGCTTAAGTGGAAAAAACCTTATTAATTAATGTCTAGAACTTGATCTGGAAAAGCAGAGGTATGAAAAAAAAATTATTATGAAACCCTTGACCAGGGCTTTAACATAAGTACTTGATATTCCATCGAATTTTTTTTTATGGGTACTCGACATGAGTAAGCAAATTAATCACAATGGTATTTGAAGGTAGAATGATTGACTTAACCCCTAATATATGTGAGTGAAACAATGCAAAACCCCCTAAACAAGACAATATTGATGTGGTTTAATGGAAGGCTCTGTCCACAACTAGGTGGAGATGGTTTTTCACTATGAATAAGAAGAACAGATGCTACCCTATTTGTTTTCTATACCTTTCAAATTTTTTAGAGGCCGTAAACAACTCCATTTCAAGGAAAAAGAACAAAATAGCTATGTATCAAGAATCTCTAAGACAGCAAGGTAAGACCTCCTAACAATTTGAAGACAATAGTCAATCCTTCTTAAGAGCGTAAGATTCTAAGCAAGACATATCGTCTATCTAGCGATGACCAACAAAATTGAAAAAAATACCAATCTAGACACTCTTAGGTCTCAAAACAAATCATGAAACATCTTACATGTAAAAATTAGGCTTCAAAACCACGACAGATTCCATTTACACGATATCAGTCGATACCAACACAAGTACCAATACTAGATTTTCTAAAACCATGCCATCAATGTCTCCAAATATAGAGATTTTGATCAGATTTGACTCATTTAATTTCAAGCACATATGAACCATACAAAGACACAATTTTGATGTCTAATGACCTCCTTTCTCCTTAGAAGAGTACAACTCAATCCATTTGATATCTGTGCTATGGTTGGAAAGAGAATGTTTAATTTATGGCACTCTATATGTTATTAAAGTAATAAAGTCCTCTAAATATTTTCTACAAGAAAAAAGTTCTTTATAAATATCCATACATGCATGAGGGACCCATGGGGTCCACCAATCCGTTAGCACAGTTCATAGTCATTTGAACAAGGATATATCAATAAGGACTGAAGGAGTGGGGTCGTGCTTCAGTGTTGTGCATTAAATGTGCAACACTGAACTGCCTATAGTCGGAATTCAAAATGGTGTCACCTGTTTTGCATTTTCTTTTTTCTTTTTCTGTTACAGTTGGTATAGTTAAAAAAAAAAAAAACGAAGCAAAACGGCTCATCTCGATCACAACTTTTGAACCTCACATTTTCGCAGCACTAAAGTCAAACGCGAATGAGTGAGGGGTCCAATAGTGGGCCAAGCCTTTGCACAATTACACATAGGTGAAGACTTTTTGTTTTTTTTATCGGGTGAAAACACATCAGTGAGGACTAAAACTAAGCTTATGATATATTTTCTCCGTTTCCTTTTATATTTTTTACGAATTTCTCTCCATTCAAGGAGACCACAAACATAATAGACATCCAAAGAATTAACGACCGTTAAAATAAGAACTCTTAACAGGGAACCCAGGGATCAGGCATTAGTGTAGATATGGTGAGTATCAAGATCTGCAACAATAGACACGGATGAGCCAGGGATCAGTTTTGTAAATTTACAAACTTGAAACCCTTAGATATAGAAAAAACACAAATTATATTTATTTACACATCCTTGCATTTTTCATTTAAACCATTGTATGCAAATTAATACATGTGGCTATATATCATAATAGCTCGCGACTGAGAGCAATAACTGCAACATATAAAAATCAATTCCTCTGAACTTGTTTTTGATCAGATGACCATAACCATGGCATTGGTATCATATCATACATATCATATCAGTATTATTCAAAACAAGTGTATCAAATATCGTCAATACCCACTGATGCAAAATGTCATCATCATGAGTTTATGTGTCAACATACATGTTACCATACCACATGACCCAATGCCATGCAGATGACAATTGGGTGGTTATTTCCAGATTCCTGAACACCACTCTGTGGCTCTTTGCGACGTATTCCCTTTCTTCATGTGATAGATTTGAAGGAGATGTTCCGCGTCCCAAGAATAGCTGGACGGGCATGTATGCATGACTCAGTCCGCTTTAAGAAAGGAATTCACACATTATTTAATACGGTCTAGTAAACACACAATTTCTTTTTTAATAATGAACTTGCTCGGAATCCTAATCTAATCTCTGATTGACTTAATAATTGTAGGCGGTATTCTGGCATTCTAGTTTGTCCGTGTCTAACTTATTTTGTAGGATTCATTATTCTATTGATCGAGATGTTGATCGGATATCAATCTTCCAATCAAGAAGGTGGTCAAATCTCAAATGCAACAACACACACTTGGATCGTAGAATCTGTAAGTTTATAACATGCTTTAAGGACGTGTTTGGTTACATGAATTTGGAGATTTCAAATCTATATAGTAGTGCAATTCATGAAATTAGCTATTTCGTTAATCAGAATTTCTGGAGATTTCATTATGAAAAATTATTTGGTCGACGTGATTTTTGTGAATACGCAAATATTTAGCGTTTTTATAGTAGATTTTACTACATACTTCATAAATCTATAAATTTATTTTTTTAGTGTAAGAAGATGAATCTCTAGATTTTATAAATTCAATAATTTCACAATTATAAATCTCCTATTTATAAATCTAGAGATTTCAAATCTTTAAATTTATGTACCCAAACATACCCTAAATATTTGACGGTTTAGCTATTTATGCGTCCAAACTTAATTGTCGATGGATGCGACACTCGAACGAACCAGGAGGTGGATGCAAAGAATCTGCCCCGAATTGACATCGATGATTTTCACTGAAGTCGCGTGGCTCACACAATTCCAATAATATAATATGAATACATTTCATTTGAAAGAAAAATATATTAATGAACAAACAAAACATTTGGCAAACAACATATGAAAGTATTTTTTGTACCACGTGGCACAATTAGAAGAGAATAAGTGGTGATCCGACGAGCACGAGGAGTTAGACGACGACGACGACGACGGTCGTAATCAGTTGATCCAAATCCAAAATAAAAACGAGGATAAGAACGCGGGATGGACGACGGGTCCCACATGTGGTGGGGTGTAGGTTGATGATCTATCTTTAACTTTAACTAAGGTGGGACCAGAAGAAAGAACTGCAGCTCTTTGACGTGATGGGATTGAGGCAGGCTGTGTTACTTATATTATAACATTACGTACGCATTTATAGGAATTCAAAAAGGACTCACCAAGAGGGCCACCGCCAGGGCTGGCATCGCGCCACCACACAACGGCCAACGGCCGACCTCAAACTCAAAGGGACTCTCTCTCCCCAGAGTCATGTCATGTCCCTCGTTTACGGTGGGGCCCACTGCAGCACACCGACTCACTCCTAAGTTCTAACTCCTTCGACTTCCAAGCGCGCCACGGGCCGGACACTCAACTCTCAACTCTCAAACACTCGTGCGTGTTCTAAAATCTTAACTCGCCAAAATCCGATGTTCCCTGGCTGAGTCGACCAGCCGATTTGACTCGTCTTCAAGATGGAGTTTGTTTCGCAATTTCACCATTTTCTCCTATTAATTACTCGATTGAAGGCAATAATTACATTATAATGACACCAGATTAAGAAAATTCAATTAAATTAGTTTCCTAAGATTATGATCGTTACCAAATTGTCATATTGGGTCTCATTTGTAATGATTTGAGAGGCATTGATAACTCTAATACCAACATAAAGACATTCTAGCCAAAGAGATATAGATTGTGAATTTAGTTTATGATTGATATTAGTATTGTCAATAAGATTTGGAAACAATGGTTCCATAGTAATAAAGATCTGTTTGATTTAGATTGAAGAAAAAAATAGATTAGACAACAATAGTCAAACATAAAGAAAGTTTTCTCCAAATTGAAGAAATGATTAGTAGTGAATTATCGGAGAGAAAAATTTTAATAGCGAAAAAGAAATTAATGTAAGCCGTTCATACAATAATTATTCTTCTACAAATATATTGAAATATGTAAAATGTTATTAGATTTACTTATCATTTTCATTTTCTATTCTCTAAAATAAAGATCCTCTACTAGTGTAACACACATTGTAGGATCACTATGGAAGATGTAAAAAGAAAAATGAAAATTATATAATTATAGAATGGAAAAACAAAATCATAATATAAATTGTATCTTCTTTTTTTGAATAACATCCTAAATTCTAATCAAACCATAGTCTCTTTGAAAAGAGGTCGACTCAAATATAGGAAAAAATAAATTGGACTTTCTAAACATGCTAAATGAAAAGGAAATAAATTTTTTTTTCTGTTATAATATCTTTGAAGAAAGAAAAAATGGACTATTGATAATTTGTCAAGTTTTAATGGTGGTATAAAAATGTCAATATCTTTCACGAACCGGTTCGGATGATCGAAACGAATCAATCAACCTTGACCAATGGATCTTGTTTAGTCTTGAAGTAGGATTACATTTATACGTGAGATGAAGAAATCAAAATCCAATAGGACCACTTGAAGCCAAAACCCAAATCCAAGTTGACAAAATCTAAATTAAATTTTCAGAAATTTAAGAACGAATTGATTTTGAATTCAATCAGAATTAACCCAAACCAATTCCATTGATACAGACTGAATTGACCAATCCATCGACACCGATATCTGTGACTGTGAGCTGACAGGTAGAGAGCCGGAGATGGGACTCTGAGTACGGACGATCGGAAATGAACGTAGCGTGTCGTCAGCCTTGGAGTTTGATCAGTGTGAGTTTATAATTTATATTCGCATTTGGATACCGACAGATTCACAGAGAACTGGAAAAATCACTGAGAGAGTGTTCAGAAACGAAGGGAAATGGAGATAAAAAGAAAAGGGATGGATTCGATCAAGAATCCAAAGTTACAGAGCAAAGTAGAAAAACGACAGAGAGCTTTCAGTCTCTGTTGATGTCAAAAAAACAGCCTTGACAAAACTGCTATTTTGAGCAGCGGCGGTTTTATCCAACCCTTTTGATTTCCATGCACACGAGTCTTTAAATCCTTCAAGCAGCACTTCATCCACAACTTCTTAGCTTCTTCCCTAGTTCCCCTCTTTCCTCTTCTTCCTGTCTCTTGCTGTGAATCAATGGCGATCTTGCAGAGCTGAACTCAAGCCAGATAATCTTAAGGATCGGAGATACACGCAGACGAAGAAAAAGTGTGGGAAGAATGAGAAAGGGGGAACCACTCCAAACCAGTGTTTTTGTTCTGTTTTCACTCTGACTTGGTTTTGCTGTTTTTGTTTATGGGTCTTGTCTGCACCTGGGTTTTGAGTCTTTTCTCGAACGGAAATGGTAGAAAACTGTTCTAACCGAAATACGGAAGAAAAAAAGGAACAGACAGTAATAAAAGTTGAGGTATAGAAACAAACTTTTTCCTGGTTTTCCTGTCGATGCACGACAGTTTCTTCGCGTCTGGTTTTGATCCCGAACCTTGTTTCTTAGCGTGTTCTTTGTCTCTTAAAGCGGAAATTTTTACCATTTGAAAGTAGAAGAAATCTAAAAAGGAGAGCTTTTTTTTAAACCCCACTTCAATAAGCTTTTGATCATGGAGGTTTTAGAGGTTTAGGAGGAGAGATTACTGACATTTCTGGTTTTCCGGTTTTTGGGTTATTCTGTTAGTGGTGGTTTGTGTCAGAAGTCTCGGAATCACCATCCTTTTTGATCTCTTGTAATAAAGAGCTTAAAATTGAAAACCCCCATTCTTTTGTCAAGCGGTGCTGGAATCAGTTTTGCCAATATCAATCTCTTGGTACATGGCCGTTATTCATGGCTTCAATTGGTTGATGCTTATCTGTGGGCTCCCAAATATTGCTGGTTAGTTCCATATCTTCTCTTTCACCTCTTTTAATCAAAGAAAAATCTAACAGTTTTCTGTATTTTGCATTTCTGCCTCACAGGGGAACAATAAGATTAGAAGATTCAGAGAGATAAAAAAGTGATGTCTAGGAATTGATCCTAGATCAGTTACCAGTGAAGAAGCTCTCATGGCTGATCATGTCTCTCTTGCATCTCCTACGGATAAATACATCAGGCGTGCTTCATCTTTCTTTAGTTCTCCAAGGGTATTTGCAGGTTTTGCTAGAAAGAGATATTCTGAGCCGGATGTAGTGAGCCCAACTTCCATTCTAGACAATAAAACATTCTCTGGTCCCGGAACTCCCAAGAGCACTACCAAATCCCTAGGATCCAATTCGGAGATCAAGCATCCTTGGGAGGAACTAGAATCGAGAGGAATTGGGCTTGCTATTGTTGATTCTCTCAGCGATGATAAAATTGACAAATTCTCCAAACTTGACAGCCGAAAGGTTCTGTTTGGCTCACAGCTGAAGATTCAAATTCCTCACTTCTCTGTTCTCTTCCCAGCAGATTCCCCTAAATCTCCTGCAGATTTCGGCATAAAAACTCGGAATTCTCAATTGGGTTTTTTCTCTCCATGTTCAGCAACCAAATCTCCTTCTGGGTATATGAATTCAGGGCTTGAAACTCCTTGCACTCCCATGGTTTTGACTGGTTGTCTCTCTGCAAGCGAGATTGAGCGTTCAGAGGATTATACTTGTGTCATCTCCCATGGGCCTAACCCTAAGACGACACATATCTTTGATAACTGCGTTATAGAGAGTTGCTGTGGAGTTGTTGGGTTTTCTTCTTTAAGATTAAGAAAGGAGAATTCTTTCTCCGATCAGTCTCGCTTCCCTTCCGAAAATTTCCTCAGCTTCTGCTACTCATGCAAGAAGAATCTCGGAGAGGGGAAAGATATCTACATGTACAGGTTAGTGACAAATCACAATTCCTCTTTATCTGATTCGTTTTAAATCGATAAACTTTGAAACTTCCAAAATGGGTTCATTCTGATTCTTGCGGGCATCTTTTAATTGAGCTGCTGCTACTTCCTTCGGATTTACATGTGAGAGTAGTTGAAAATTAAATTAATTAATATTCGATTTATGTCTCAGGGGAGAGAAAGCTTTTTGCAGCCGTGAATGCCGCTACCAGGAGATGTTGTTCGACGAAGGACTTGAGAAGCCTGAGTAGGAAGAAGATCTTCGAATGCATCCTTGATTCTTCCCATCTCTTCTTTCTTTTCTTGTTCTCTGCTCCGAAGGAGGGTCTTAATTTTGTAGATAAATCAAATTTTTTTTTATAATATCGGTGGTATTAGTCAGACTGTTAATCAATCCATGTAATAGAGATTGGATTGAATTATGTCAAAGATTGTGGGATGGATTAAAGGGTAAGACCCTGCTTGGATCTTATAGCTTTCCTTATTCTCTCAATTGTTCTTCTTATTTTCGCATATCAGAAAAGCTGAAGCTTGTGGAGAAGATAGATGGTGTTTTTTTTTCCTTTTTTGTGGAGATGGATCTTGGTGGTGATTACCGAAAGAGACTGTGTTGATGATTGATGATGAAACTTGCCAGTTGCCACTATCTTTCTTTATTTTATACACCAATTATTATTATTAATCATCGTCAGTCATGGCGATTCACTTTTCTTTATTGGGTCTTCATCATTTCTGATCATAGCATCTGGCTCTAAAAGTTTTCTGAAGATTATCTTTTTGTCATTGCTTCTGCTTCCAAAGTTAGCTTTTTGATTATATTAGGGTAGTACATCTAAACTGATCATAGAACTTCAAAATTAGGGCAGCTGGACATTAAAACCCAAATCCATGCTGGTGCCTGATAAAGATATGATTACAAATCCCAATCAAGTCTGCAAATCAACTTAGTTGCTATGATTCTGTGATATGATATGATTCTTGTTTGTCCAGTCTATCATGGTTTATCTTGAGCTTGAAGCCTTGAACAAGGCTAGGGTCAAAAATCTGATTCTAAAAGGGTGATTAGATCGGTTCGGCTCAGGGTTAAGTGTTTGATTTAGTTTAGTCCAGCCTTATCAAATCTAAATTTTCTACCTGTAGGGGTACAAAATTATATTTCTTTCACATTATTTCATCGCATATTTAAGAAGAAAGTCTACCACTAAGACCTAATAAGGTGAACTAGAGATGAAATCTTTTCTTAAACATACGGTGGAAGCTAGGGTGTGAAGGGTTGGAGTTAAACGATGATGTCATCAATATATTAAATACCCAGTTTATCCTTCTTTCTTATGGTGTTGTCTAAAGGACAAATTATGTAGATCCCCTAGTTTTGAATCAATTACATCAATTACACATGATCCGTAGAAAAAAAAAAAAATCAATTACAAATGCTCATCTACTGTTAACCCCAACACTTAATAGTAGGAGACATTTGTAATTGATTTTTTTTAGAAATAGTAGATATAATTGATTCAAAATTTAAGAAATGCATATGTAGTTTTCTTTTTTAATAAATATAAATTTGAAATATCAAAATAAAATAGGACTAAGGTTAGGATGAGGATAAGATCAAAATTCAATGCTTGACCTAACTTGGCCTGACTAAAGTTTCTCCATTTTAGCTCATGAGATGAAGCTGACTCTGGAAACATCAACTTTTGTTCCTTCATTTGTTTTGTTTCTATGAAGGAATAATTAAGTTTATGGGTTGGTTATATCCTTATATTGTTTAAGATTCAAGATTAATTACCTAACAAATTCATTAGAGAGAAAAAAACTTTAAATATATATACATATATATATATATATTCACCAGATCTGTTATTAGTTTAGATGATTCATGTAGTCACTTTATCATTTTATAATTTATTCGACGTGGTATCAAATGCCATGCAGCATGGCATGTAGCATGCTATAGTGTCATGATCATCTCTACTAATGGAAACTAAGTTCTAGACACTACCAACCATCCATCATTCCTTCTAGAAAGAATACCATACGATATATATAGTAGACTAATTACTGATTCATTACATGCAAGATGGTTTAAATTAATCCAAATCCTCTTCTTTTTTTTTTCATTTTTTTGGTGAAGAACCCAAATCCACTCTCTAGCTACATTATTTAGGTACTTTATATTCTGACATGACTTGCTGAAACAAACACCCTCTTTCGTATTGTGTGGTTCATGCCCAGTAGCAGCTTGGTATTTATGTTGTATCATAATAATAGTGATAGCATTTCTTATAAAAGAAGCAACATTTAAAGAGCCTGATTTGATCGTTCATCCACAAGGCAATAAAGTGATCAATGAAACCAAAAGCTATCATGTGATGCCAAAATTTTTAGACAATTTAATTAATTGGTGCCATTAGTGGAGCAGAGACTTGATTGATTGATCGAGCACTTAATGGAAGGAAGGAAGGTACAATCAGGTTGTGAGCAGTATCAGTCAGTGCTGATCTATGCATGGCTTCATAAAAACTTGAATTCTATAGTTGTAGTTGGTAAATTGATTAATGGTTTCTCATAAAAGGTCTTATGTGTAGTTTATATTGGTAAGAGAGGAGCGAGTAAGCTAAGAAAGATAGAAATGGAGATGTGAATGGATAGTTGAAAATTTGAATTTTATTTGTATTTTTATTCATTTAAGAGCATTTGAATTCGATTTTTTTGGATTCAGGTTGGAATTCGAATGATCTTCAAACACAAATATGTCAATTTAAGTCGGATATTATTCGATTCGATTAAATATTTGATGAATGCTATGTATATTTGACATTCATATTGGATTAAAGTTTAATTTTGGGGAATACATCATTATCATTTCATTCAAATTTTCATTAATGGTAACTAATTATGTTAAACTACAAATACAATGAATACACAATTACATTAATTTGGTCCAGCACTCAAAAAAAATAAATGAATAGTCCAAAACGCGAAGTCTCTTTCGATTTCATGTTTTAGGTGCTTACGACTCTTCATTTGTTCATCTCTTTCTAGTTTCTACTTTTAGACTCTTCATCTCATTTGTTGCAGGTTTGATTTGATATGGGTATTAGTAGCATCACAAGGAAATAATTGGCCTTGAGCCATCAATGATTTATAAATCTCAATTATTGTTCTCTAATCATATTAATTTAGTGTTGGTTTGTCATTTCAAATGATCCTCCGCAACCACCATCGCCGGAGATAAAGATCAGTTAGGGCAAATCCTAGGATCATCATCACATAAGTGTCTTTAAGTTGTCTGAATAGTTTATTTGGTGAGGAGAGCTCTCCGCCTCTCCGTCTTGCTCGATCTTAGCCTCTATTCTCATGTAAATCTCTCTCCGCTTCACTCTTTTTTTCCACTAAAAACGTCCATATCTTGATTTATGGGTCTATTTTTCTGAAATCCTCCTATTTCATTTTTTATATATTTGCACTTCACTCTTTTTGTCTCTAATTCACGGGAGAATATAGAATGTGCTTATAATCCTAACTCAAAAAAGAATACGGTGGTTGATGTGAAGCATGGGTTTTTAGTTTTTTCGTCTATTCTAATGGTGATTTCATGTTTGATTGATTTCAAGATGGGAGTCCGAGAACAAGTTATGGCCATTTTCGCTTCAACATGAGTTGGTGCTCTTCTGGTTATGCTTTAGCCTATGAGGTCAACTCTATATCCACCCTTTGACCAAATATTTTTTAGGATGAATCCACAAATTTTATGTCCACAACCAAAGGCGTGTTAATTTTATGAATTGTGACTCTATAGATTTGAAATCTATAGCCCTTTGGCATGTTCTAGATACTTGAAATCTCCAGGGCTTTATGTATACCATATCCAATTGCGGCCGCTTTGTGAGCACAGATCCTAGGATCATTGGGTCATTCCCATAGCCGGTTCTTTTCTTTAAGTCTCTTTGTCTATAGTTTCCTTTCAGTTTATGAATGCAATGTTAAACTTTTGACCGTGAAGAATCTCAGCTTAGGTGTCACCTTGATCCACCAAAATCACTTTCTCCCAGGGTCAGACTCAAGATTAAATAGTGGGGGTGGGGGAGGGCAGAATAATGAGTCCTTTTTAGTTTTTACCACGCAAATTGTGTGGAACCCATTGTGGGTCCCACCTCTAAATTATTTTATCATATGTAGACATGTGACCCACATTAAAAATATATGTATAGAAAGACTTTTTTTTTTCTGCTGGTAAAATAGAAAGACTAAATATGAATAACACAATTATAGGTAAATTATTAATATATATTGAAATAAACCAACCATAGAGGCTAAATTTGTATGATCAAATTTGTTACCGTTTATTTATGTTATTTCACAAAGACAGTGTGCACTAATTTTCATATAATTAGAAAGATACAGAGAGTGTGCACTAATTTTCATATAAGTACTTGATCTAATTAAATTATCCGGCCAATTAAATTACAATGAAAGCTAATTATATAGACTCGCAAAATACAAGAAATACTTAAACCTAATACCAATACCCGGGTCATGTAATAATTCAAACTCAATTGTAGTATTTATAGATGTTGCCTAGTGCTTTATTACTTATCTTGAGAATTAAGCGTGATGCCCTTGTCCAGTCTTCAGCTTGGTCAAACATCTTGGTAAGTTTTGGCAACGAGGCTTAGTTTTATGCGCTTGGCTTAGATGCTGTGCATAATTAATGCACAATACCTGCAACGTACGGTTGAGATCGATCATTCATTTGTAAAAAGATAAAAGTTCACTTGTGCGAAATGCATGTTCGATCTCGACCGTACGCAGTACAGCCGCATTGCAGCACAACCCCCCGTTTTATATCCATTATCCACCCAAGTATATGCAACCTATCCTGGATTTGGTCTTGGGACCGGACCGGACCGGACCGAGGTGTCCAGAGAATTTCATTGCTAACTCGCCGTGGGAGGTGAGTCGTGAGTGTAGCCATATCGCATATGGCATCTGCAGTTGCAACTCTAGGGTCTGCTTCACCTTGCTCGAATCTCCACGCACCCTTTCTTATGCTCTCTCTTCGCTGATGGATCTCGGATACATGGGGTATCTGATACACCCCTTCGTCCATCTAGATTTTCTGCCAGAACTCGCCGGAATATTCGAACTTATCAATCGAATAAAGACTTGTCTGTTACCTATTCGATACCGTCGCCGTCCCTCCGGCAACGTGGGGAAAAGGAACCTTATTCGGATTCCAGAATTTGTGAGTTCTAATAATCCTGTTGAACTCTCCGGCGTTTTTATTCTATGGTTATCGTCTCTACGGCTTATGCTCACTGTGAATTCGGTCTATTTGGTGAAAGTTTAGATTTGATATGTCTAGTTGTTTTGCTTACCATGTTTGGCAAATTTTGGCGTTGGAGTAAGTTATTGGAAAGGAATATCCGAATATGTTTTAGTTAAAATATAAGTGAAGTCTTCTGAAATTTTAATCTAGGCACTTGAAGGCGATCTCTTGAACATAGAAATGAAGCACTTTTGTGGCATTTTTTTTTTGGGAAAGTTAACAATTTGAAACAAAAATGAATCACAATGTTTCATTCCTTCAAAACAGAATATATGGAGGAAACCTGAAGTATAGAATAGTGGAGCATGCAGAAGAATTGAGAGGACTAGAGAGTTGGAAAGCTCATGACCTCTGTTATGTTTTTGGATAGAGTTAAATTGCTATTATGGCTGAAGTTAACTGCCTGAGTAACAACTTGATCTGATAATTTGCACACCAGTATTTGGTGCTAAGATTTGTGATTAGCACTCCAGGTAGTCTTCCCTTGGAACGAAATTTTCCTCAAACATTGTTTTGATAATGGACAACCGTTGTGAGGCCTTCCTTCTCTCCTCTTCTCCTCCCTCCTCCAGCAGAAATTCTAACTTGTGAAACTAAAGGGAGACATCTCATGCAAAACTGACATGTGTCTAGTATAGTTACTCTGCTACTACCATTACGCTAGTATGTAACTCTTAACACTACATGAAGGCTGAGTTGAGAGGGATGGATCCCCTCCCTTACTTCCGACCATCCCCAAACCCTCTTCCACTTCTACCTCTTCCTCCCCTCCGCTTCCATGGTGCTTCCTCTTCTCCTCTCCTCTTCAGCCCCCTCAATCTGGAACGCCTTTATGTCTGATTCTTCATTCCATTGTTGATGGCCAAATCATGGCAATCTGCCTCGACAGTCATTTGGACGAAGAAACCTCTCGCTGGAGCTGGTGCTTAGTCGGCCACTTTATTGGCTCTCGCCCCCTCTTCCATATAGTCAAATCCTTTTGGATAAGTGATGGAAGCCCTCAGCCCCTATGCAGACGACGTACCTGCTAAACCATGGGTTGTCCTTTTCAAATTCTCTAACTCTGCTGATCTTCTTAGGGTGCTTGAGGGTGGTCCTTGGATGGTTGAAAAGAGGCTTCCCTTTCTCTGGCAGTGGTCCCGTAAACTCCAACTCTCTTGTGAAGGCCTCTCTTCCTCCCCCTTTGGGTAACCCGTATTGGCCTTTCCCTGCACTTCTAATGGCTAAAGTTTTGTTGGTTCGGCTATTGGCATCCCCCTCTTCATCGATGCTAGAACAATGTTGAAGGACCCCCCTCTTCATTGATGCTAGAACAATGTTGAAGGAAGGACTAATCTATGCTCGTCTGGGCATTGAGTTATCAGTTGAAGCCACCCTTCCCTCTTCCATCCTCATCAAGGAAGGGTCTGGGGCTTGTTTCAAGGAGGAGGTGCTTTGTGAGTGGAAACCCCCTCATTGCCTCTCTTGCAAAGCATTCGGCCATTATCCCTGTGCGTTGGCCAATATCACTCTAAATGTTGCTTCTCCCTCTGTTCCACCACTTGATGGTGAGCACGTGAGACAAGCAAGCATTGAAGATGATAGGCTTACAGTTGTTGGTGACAATCACTCTCGGTGCTAGCGTTCTCTTTTTGGTCCCTTGGCCAATTCTGGCACTACTTTCAGTGAGTTTGATGTTGATTCAAATGACTTTTAGGCTCTGGCTTTATCCCTTAATGCTGAACCTTTGATCAATGATGCAAGTCCTTTGAGCTAGTTGTTGGTTGGTTGGTTGCGTTCCATTGGAAGGCCTACCAGTAGTGCAGCCCCTACAAGCTCTATTGCCTCACTTGCAGTGTTAGGTTCATCGGCATTACCTGGTTCTCTTATCCCTTATTTGGTCCCCCACAAAAATCTTCTGCGCATATCGCCCCTCTTCTCCCTTGCAGTTCCATCTCCCTCTCTCTCGTTTTGTTCACCAATGGAGATTAAGATCTTCTCTCTCTTAATCTCCCCCCCTTTCCCACCTTACTCTTCCTCTCTTCCTCTGAGCCTTCCACCCCCTCTCCCCTCCCCTATTGGCCCCAATCTTAGGCCTAGTCGCCCTTCTGTCTCGCCCATTGACCTTCCTACTTGGCCCAGGCCCACTTCGGCCCCTTAACCCTTCTCCCTTCTACGGCCCACCCCACCCCCTTTGTTGATCCTTTCTTCCTTCCTCCCACCTTGTCCCACCTCCCTTTGGGCCCAAAGGCTCTTGTCCCTCTCCTTCCCTTGGTTTGAGACCTTCCAATCCCCCCTTCCCCCCCCCCCCCCATTGTTGATCCCATTGCTACCACTGAAGTGGGGATCTCTAGCATCCTCAAGGGGAGGTCTGATAGTTTCTCTTTCCTTCATACTGATGCTGACTCCCTTGGGTCTTCGCTGTTGCTAACCACACCTAGTGAGCCCCCCTCCAGTTCCCTTGGTCCTTCGCCTTGGTGCCTACGGTGGATGTAGATACAATTATGGATGCTCTTGAGGCCTCTGATGCTGACCCCCTCGAGTACAATGGTGATGGCTGTAGAGAAGCAATCGCTCTACTAAGGGGCGCCACAATTTTGGGGATGATTTCATGTGTAGATTATAAATCTTCCAAAAAGAAGAAGAAGAAGAATAGAGGGAGGAAGTAGGTTATTTTAGCTTGTTTTTCCCTCTTTCTTTTCTGCCTGTGTGCTTTGCTTGGCCTTTCGGCTTATAGCCGCTTGTCGATCCTTGTTCTCTCTCTCTCTTTGGTTGGGCTTTGCCTGTTGTCTTTGTATCCTTGTTCCCTTTTTTCTCTCCTTTGGTAATGAATTTTTTATTCATCCCCCCCCCCCCCCCCCCCCCCAAAAAAAAAAAAAAAAAAAAACACTTTACATGTTTAAATAAGATAAAGAGTAGGAGTTCCCTGCAGTGCCTGAGTGTAGTTTTGGATCAATAAGAGAACCTGCTGATGTAAATCAGGTCTAGGGCTAAGGGGTAATTTGGTAATTTCCTAGACCTAGGGTTTGCCCAGGAAATCCCAGCAAAAGGGGGAAAGGTTTTAGGGTTTCTAAGGGGATTTATGGCCTGCCAAAACTGAATTTCAGATCTGAATCCTGTTGCAAACAGAATTCCAGATTCGAAATTTGAATTCAAATGCCAAACTAGGGTTTCAGTTAGGGTTGGGTAAGGGGAAAGGGCTTGCTATTTCTGCAATTTCAGAGCTAAGGATGCTACTGTTCTGCAGTTCAGAATCTAGGTGCAGTGGTTGAAGGGCTAAGGTGTTAGGAACTTAGGGTTTTTCTTGAAAGTTAGAAATTCTGCAGATCCTTTTGAAGATGATGAAGTTCAGGATTTTTCAAAGTCAAGAATACTAAGCAGATTTGAGAAAATAATGTTAGGACTATAACCTAGTACTAGGGGCGAGCAAAAGGGAAGGGAAAATAGGGTTAATGGGGCTGAGTTTTAGGATATGCAGGTGAAGGGGTTCCAAGGGTGCCGTGGGTAAGAGAGGGGTGGGGAGCCTGCGGGTGCTAGGGGGAAATGCTGGGATTGGGTCTGGGGTCTTCTCTTACTTACTTGGATGCTTTGATGAAGGCTTGAAGGCTTTGGTGATGACTTGAAAGCTGCTGGATTGTTGAAGTAGATGAAGAATCTTGAACTAAACACTCAACCAAGGCCTACCCAACAAGGAGACCCTGGTCCTCCACTCAATCAATTTTATTAATCATAAAAATCTGAGTATTACAATGCAAGAAGATGCTATTTATAGCCTAAAATAAAAGACTCTGACTAGGGTTGGAAGTCCCTTAGAGATGAAGATCCTAACTCTAGACACAAACATTCAAAATGGAATCAAATTACTACAAGACCACAACCTTAGGATTGGAATCTTGTAATAACACTTAACTTGGGACAACTTATAAATAAGATTCTTAAGCAAAACAAACTTCTAAAAGATAGGAACCCCTTTGGATAAGGAGTTTTATCTTATCCACAACTAACTAACTCAATTTAACTTACAATTGGATCAACTCTCAAACTACTAACTCAAATGAGAAAACTGAAAATAGAGCTATGACTCTTGGATCGAGGGGATTCTATCCAGACCCATATTGAGCCCTAAAAAGGGTTTGGAAAATGAACAAAATACCCTTTGGGGGTATTTGGTGAGCTTGGATATGGATTTTGGGACCCTTTTTTTTTGGGGGGGGGGGGTCATTGTGTTCACATCACCAGCTTTGGAATCTGACAAAAAGGGGAGGGCCATTTGTGACATATCACCCCTTGCTTTAACCAACTTTTTCACTTCAAATAATTTGCTCCCTGTTGACATTCTTTGTGGGAAGTGCGGCCCTAGTGCACATGCCGGGGCCAATGAGAGCATGTGAATTGACTCATTCTTATCATGGGGCAGGCTTTTTTAATTCTTATCATGGGCATTATATTCCACCCCAGAGAATTTTAATTCTATTAAGTATATTTTGGCAGTGTTAATATGTATCAATTTGACTCATTGATTTCTTATATAGAAGTGTGTATGCACTATGTAACAAGAAATTAATTGTAGACCACTTTTTGAATTTTTAAGCATGCTTATAAGATTAGTGTTAGAACATCCCTAGGCTAAATGTAATAGGTAAAGACGATGTTGTAATTTAGTTATTCAGATAAATACGTGAATAAAGTTAAATTATTTGGTAACACTCACAGGATCATTTACAATGTGTGAGATGAAACTAATTTTGAGAATGTAGAAATAAAGATTCTGTATGATCCCTGAGTCTCTCTTTCCTATTTGTTGGGCTCTTTGTGTGATGCTTGTCTTTTTTATTTTTAAATAAATTTCTGTGGAAGGCTGACTACATATTTCCAACAACATGAAATGATTTGAAAATTTTCCTGGAACATCATAGTGCTAGAAGTTGCAAGGGGATTGCAGCAAATTTATTGATACTTATGCTGGTTTGACAGTTCATTTGGGTGCTGAGAATTTTTCACTATAGTATATTAGTATAACAGAACAGAGAGGATAAGAAAATGTGATGGAATGGGAGAAATTTTGTGTATTTAAGGGTTTAGCATGCTTACAAATGATCTATATACTCAATGTCTTTGTTTGATTTTATAGCTCTTTGTTTATACTTTGATGCCAGACTCAGCTGTGAAGAAAAAAGAACTCTTGACTGCAGAAACTGATGGTGAAGGATGCTCATTCCGTCAGGCCGCTCCAAAAAAAGACATTTTCAGTGTGGACTTGTCCCCTGATAGTATAGCAGTTGTGATGGTATATTTTGTCCAAGGGATTTTAGGCCTCTCTAGGCTTGCAGTGAGCTTTTACTTAAAAGATGACCTTCATCTTGATCCAGCAGAGGTACGTTAATCCAATTTCAAATTCTTTCCAGCAAGATTTCAACATGGGGGTTTAAACTCAATTAGTGTCTAGCTGTCTACTGTGCATTAATTTTTTGTGATCTTCCTATTTTGATACTACAGCTTTGAAGGCTTTTGTAGTTTCCATTCTTTATTGCTTTTTTCCTTTTTCTTTGGAGGGTGGTGGGGGAAGAAATTACTGAGGGTAAATAGCCATTTGTCCTGGAAAGAATGTCTCTTGCAGAATTTTCATATGTCCCAAGTTGTTTGTTCGTTGCACCATTGAATGCATTTTCTATGAATGCTTAAGAAAACATAATTTTATAAAAATTTAAGAGACTATTGGTGGATAGTTTTGAAAATTTCAATTAGATTAGTGGGTAATTAATCACATAATTATCTCATTATTGAAGCCAGATTTGTCAAGATGCATGGTCTTTGTGTGATGAAAGAATAGCATCTTAACTATTCATTTGTTTATTGATCAGCTGCTTTTGTGGTGGGATGTCTCCCAGTATTGATAACAATATATAGAATGTTTATAATTTGTTCATGAATAACTTAGAGCAAAAAGAAATTTATTTTATTGAAGTTAGGTTAAGTTTGGAAGAGAAATGTTATAAGACTGACAAATTTTATCTCTTCAATTAGACAGCAGTTTTATCTGGCTTCTCAGCATTACCTTGGCTCATAAAGCCTCTTTATGGGTTTATCAGGTTAGATTTCTCTTGGTTTCCTCTTTCTTTGTTTGTTTGTTTTGTTTTGTTTTTTTTTTTGAGCAAATTACACAGCACCAGCTATATTTGGGGCAAAACTCTTGACCACTCACTATTGTCTCATAAATTACATGGCACCCACAGTCAAAATTACAAGTTACCCACAAGCACATATTCAATTAAGTGGAGGTGTAAAATGACCAAAATACCTTTACTTGCATTCAATCCATTTGAAATTTGAAATACAAATTACCTAAATGCCCTTTGGGCAGTTAAATTACTTTAATGCTCCTGTGCCTTCACCATGACTCATTGGCTTGACTCCCCTTCCCCTTCTCTTACTCTGACAACGGCTGCACGGATAACCACCAGTTTCTTCTGATAAACTCAGCTGCTTCTGCAACTCCTAACCAATTTACCAATGTAGCCTCTATAGTTGGAGGCGAGGCTGGATGGTCCCTTCAATTTCACCAACAACTCCTCTTCCACCAACTACACAAACTGGGCAGCTTTGGAGACCTTTAAACTTGGCGATCATCTTTGTAAGTGAATGCAATTAGTTGGTGGATTCATTAAGTTTTCGATAGACTCCTGTTTCAGTTGGGGGCTAATGTCTGTGTCACAAGAGAACTGTCTGTCAGTTTCTAAGGAAAACTAGAGAACCCAGCCCCAATTAACAGAAGAAATAAACCCTAGAAATTTCCCAAAATCTCAAACCCAAGCGTGATTTTTATCTGCCGATGTTGGGGAAATCCTCTTGAGGAGAGACAAAATTCAACAAATTCTCACACCATCCAAAGACCATCTCTTTTCTTTTCCTTCGAAATCCAGAGAACTAAAACATATTTCGTAGCTTTGCTTCGCTTCCTCTGTAGTCCTCTTCATCTGCTTCCCTTCTCTCATTGCCTTACACATAATTCTCACACTTTCCGTCCCATTCAAATTCCTTTCTTCCTTCCTTGTCTTCCACTTGTAAATATATATTGTAAAGCACTAAGGAAGAAGACTGGTCCAAGGAAGGACTAGTGGTGGCGGAAGGAAAATTGCGGAAGTGCTTCGGATTCTGGGGGCGTGAAGGATTACGTGATGGGGTGGATTGGGAATGAGATTAAGGAGAGACCCAAGAGTGATTGGGTTGTGTCTTTAGCCTCTGCTGATGAAGCGACGAAATCGGTGAAGCTTAGTGGGAAATTAACATAGAAGAAATAGAGGCATTTGGAGTGGTGGAGTTCATTGGATGAAGAGAAGACTTTTGTTGACTAGATTGATATGGATTTTCTGGCAGGGACGGTGAGGGTGGTGGTCGCCGGCATGGGAGGGTTGGGGTGATTTCCAGTGGTGGTGGTCCCTTCACCCACCTAAGGGTTGGCTGTGAGAGAATTAAAATGGGGGCATTTGGGTAATTTCATAATCTATTTTAACAGCAAGGTTAACTGTGGGCAACTTGTAATTTTGACTATGGGTGCCATGTAATTTATCATACAATAGTGGGTGGTCAAGAGTTTTGCCCCAAATATAGCGGGTATATATATTTATGGAGTATTCATTTACTTTATCTCTAACAGTTAATCTCTCATTGCAGTGACGCTTTTCCACTTTTTGGCTATCGAAGAAGATCATATCTTGTTTTATCAGGGATTCTTGGGGCATTTTCATGGACTTTGATGGCTACATTTGTTGACAGCAAATATGATGCTGCATTTTGTATTCTGATTGGATCTCTTTCTGTTGCATTCTCAGATGTTGTAAGTATTCTTAGTCAAGGACTCCCTTTTTTGGAGTAGTCTATCTACTTTGTTTGACGTGTTTGCTTTGATACCTGTCTGTTATGTTAATTGGATTCTTCCATTTATATGAATGGTTATTCACATATGCTTCATTCAGCCTGTATGAGTGGAAATACTATTCCATGAAGTTTCTGAAAGCACAAAGGAATATGGAAGCATTTTTGAGAGCATTTGAGTAAATACTTAACAGCCATAAGGATGAGAGAGGAACTCTGTTGAGATGGTTCAGCCATGTGGTTGAGGAACAATAATGAATCAGTGAAAAAGGTGTGATATGATACAATTAGGAGGCATAAAAGGAACAAGGAGAAAACTGAAATAGCAAATAGAGTGGAAATTGATATTCGTAGGTGACTCCAAGTAACTTAGGATGAGGCTTACCTGATGTTAGTAATAATGAAAGATAAAAAGGAACATTGAATATCAATGTGTTTGATCATGTCCAGCTCATACAAGTATAATCCATTGTAGCACTCCCCAGAGACTCTTTGAATAAGTCTGCAAGTTGCTCTCCCCTCTGAACATGTCTAGGAGAAAGGAGTCCTTGTTGCAGCTTCTCTCGAACAGATTGACAATCTACTTTGATGTGCATCATCTATCTGAAACACAAATTTCCAAGGAATATGAATAGCAGCTTCATTGTCACACCACTGTTGTGTATGAGAATCATCTTTAAAGCCAAGCTCAATCAATGGCTGCTTAACCCACAGACAGCAGCTCATATGTAACATGTGCCATGGCTCGATCTGAAGACCCTGAAGCAAGATTGATTTCTAACAGTTAAGTCAATGAGAATCAACCTCCAACCACTTTGACGAAGAAATTGATCTCCAATACCTGGTAAAATTCAATTTCAAGGCCCTGCTGCAAAGGTGGATTCAGAACCATGACAAAGTCAATCTCCAATTCTGACCCCAAAAATCAATGAAAAAAAAGTACCTAGGATCTTGAATGCAACCTCCACTCCATAAATCAATCATCACTATAAAAAATAAAGCTAGTTCTCAATCTTCTATCATGGACTAGTCTCAAAACAGTCCTGAAGGTCCTGCACCCCATTCAAATTAGAACTGAAGAAATTTTTAAAACTTGAACTGAAATGAATCAATTGATGATGATGAAACCTTGAAAAGGAGGAGACAATATATTAGGAATGTTGTAGGAAATTCCTGGAGATCTTGGTCTAAAACCATGTAAGTAATAATAAAAATCAAAGAAAGAGATTTACCTAGAAAAAAAAATTCAAAGAGGAGAACGGTGGGAATTGACGTTTTTGTGTAACCTTTGGGAGTTTTCCACTTAGTATTGGAGCTCCCACTTCTACCAACATATATAATAATGTAGGAGACATAATACGGAAATAAGAAAGAAGGAAATAAAAGAGAAAACCCGGACTATCTTTGACTAGAACAGAGACACTGACAGTCTCTATTAACAGATGACTTGAATTATAAAATATTGTGTCAATGCTGTACTATCATCTTTTGAATAGGTAAGCACACCAAAAGTTTCTCTGGTTTATGAAATAAGTTCTCTAGTAACTTCCGGTAGAAGCTTGAGGAGCATAAATGATTGGATTGAGCAAGTTCGTGAAGTATGCCTGTCCCATGAGCAGCTCCACCTCTGGCTTGGTTGTGATTACTGTTTTATCGTTCACATTTCCCTCTAGTGATGCCAAAACACTCAGGTGACTCTAGGTGATGGGTTCCGTTGCCTAAGTGCTTTTAATATATTAATAGGCCACACATTGGCATAACACTCTGAGCACACTTGCTGGTATATTTTTGTTTTTGAAAAACCACATTTATAAGTGGTTATTGTATGTTAATTTGTTGAGTAATGGCTGTCTTAGCTCAACCAGTAGGTTATATGACCTTTTGGTGTGACACATGCACAATATTTGTGTATAATAGAAGATAAATGTAGTTCCGTATTATAGAAAAGAAAGTACTCATACAATATACCACAGTAATTGCAATACCAGTAAAACAAATGCTGGGAATACCCTTGCCTTAGCAAATGTGTAATTGGACCTAGCCTAGCATGTCTTATTAGATCCTGGACCTGCTGATCATCACTTTAATAATGTGGTACATGTGTTCTTCTTGTGAGAAGTATATTAATTTGCAAACTTCATAATGCACTCATTTGGGTAATCTTCAGTGATTTAGGAAGAGAAGTTTACCGGATTTTCAAGTTCAGCTGGTGTATCTCAAACATTTCCGTTATGGTCTTCTTATCTATAATTACTAATATATTCAGAATCTTCAGCTGATTTCAGATTGTTTACTATTGATATAGTTTATTTGATATTTACCTGAAAAAATAATGAAGTTGCATGTTTGGATAAGCTACTAATCTTTTACTGTTTCCATTTAAATGGTCTGTGAGAACAAGAGTTTCAATAGCTGGCTATTGCATATTCACAATCTTGATTTCAAAATTGAAGCATGGTGCAGGTTGTAGATTCCATGATAGTAGAAAGAGCCCGTGGTGAGTCACAAAGCGCATCTGGATCTCTTCAATCTTTATGTTGGGGGTCTTCAGCTTTTGGGGGGATTATTAGTGCCTATTTTAGTGGCTCTCTGGTTGACACTTATGGTGTGAGGTATGTTTCTCTCTATTCTTTGTTTTTACTGCTTGAACTGATTTGGACCATAACTTCCTGTAGGTGTATACATTAGGTCATCTTCTTTCATTGTTATCCTTTATTTGTATGGTAATCTGCAGGTATGTTTTTGGTCTGGCAGCATTGCTTCCCTTGATAACATCTGGAGTTGCTTTTCTTGTTGAAGAACAACCTGCGTTGGGTACAACGGAAGCATATGTTTTTTCTCCAGTAGGGCCGACTTTTCTTGAAAGCTCAAAACAGAGTATGATTCAGTTGTGGGATGCTGTCAGGCAACCCAATGTGTTATTGCCTACCTTATTCATATTCCTCTGGCAAGCAACACCGCAATCAGATTCTGCCATGTTTTTCTTTACGTATGTACAGTTAGAATCTTCTGCTTTTATTGTATCCTTTATTTGTATGGTGATGTGTTTCATAGATGCTTGAAATGCACTTCAACTGTTCCATAGCTTCTTTTTGGTTTCTAAATTCCAGTTTGGTTCCTCTTCTGCTTTCATGTATCCTTTATTCGTATGGTGATGTGCTTCATAGATGCTTGAAGTGTATTTCAATTGTTCCATAGCTACTTTTTGGTTTCTAAATTCGAGTTTGGTTCCTTTTTCTGGTTCCAGGACAAACAAACTTGGTTTCACTCCTGAGTTTCTTGGTCGTGTCAACCTTGTTACGTCAATTGCATCCCTGTTAGGTGTTGGGCTGTATAATGGGTTTTTGAAAGATGTTCCTCTGCGGAAGATTTTTCTAGTGAGTACAGTCATTGGTACAGCTCTTGGGATGACACAGGTATGTGTGGGCACATATGTTTGCTGATTTTTTGAGAATTCTAAATTCCTCATGTTCAATTGCTAATTCTATGACATGTTTTTCCTCAGCTATTCCTCGTCACAGGACTAAATCGGCAGTTTGGTGTAAGTGATGAATGGTTCTCGATTGGGGATTCTCTGATAATAACCGTCCTTGGTCAGGTAAAAGGAGACAAAATTGGCCCTTCAACTATAGGAGTTGTGTATCTAGGAAATTTAACTTTCTGTTGTGATTTTGGGTTGTATTATTGACTTTCGACCATCATTGGATATGGAAGGATGCCATCACAAAGTGTTACCAGTAATTTTCAGGGTGACTTCTTTCGGAGTATTGTACATAATATTTGGAAGGTTCATCAGTGAACTGGAATGTCAGTGGGCTGAGTCTAGAAACAGCCCTTGTGGGTTCATGTGTAAGGCTGGGTAAAATATGGTCTTTCCTAGACCCATGCAATGGCGGGAGTCTCATATAGGTATGCCCCCTTTTTTTGGAAAAAAATTAATTATCAGGGATACTGTAGATACTTGTTGGCTCAGGAGTGCTTAGTGTTTAGACCTTGTGATGTAAACACAGATTGACCCCCCTGGCTGAAACGTAAAGTGGTCTCCAAGGCCCACCCAAGCAAGCTGGCTGAACCCTAGTACAGGGGTATTTTGGGCATTTTAGGCCCTGTTTTACAGCTGGAATCTAGTTCCAGAGTTCTAGCTTTATTAGTAGAGTCTGAGTCCACTTTAAATTTCTTAATTGATTTGTGATGGATTTGGTTTCATTAGTTAAGTCTTAGTTAAGATAAGACACTTTTTCAAGAAGAGCTCCTATCTTTTAGGAGTTCGTTTGTTATTGGAATTAGTTTTTAGTAGTGGCTGTGATTTACTTAGGTTAGGAGTCTTTCTTTAAAGAAGACTCTTATAGATAAGTTAGTCTTTTATTTCAAGAAGAATTCTTTTATTTAGGTGGTTGTTAATTAATTGTAAAAGGGTATCCTAGCTTACAAAAGAAACCATAGTTAAGTTGGTCTCTTAGTCTCAACTGATTCAAGATAGAGGCTCCCAGTTTGAGTTAAGTTATTTCTTTTTGATGTAAGACTATAAATAAACCAGTCTATGATTGTAAACTTTCGTCTGCATTGAATAAAGATTGAATATTGCTTGTGGGAATAAGTCATGGTTCTCTTTAGGAGGGTTTTGGCAGATTTATAGCTTCTTGATTCAATTGCAGCAGCCTCTCTTCAACAAATCAGCTGCTCTCTTCAACAAATCAGCTGCTCTCTTCATCTCCAGCAGTTAAACAAGTACCAGCACCCCCAGCCCCTTCTCCCACCTCCACTTCCCATCGCAGCTCCTCCCCCCCACCTTTTCCCTTTTCCGCACCTAGGAAAAAGCCCCCTGCATTGCAGCCTCCTATCCCCTCTTTGCCCTACCCGACAGCACCCTAGATCTCCTTCCCTGCCCCTACCCTGTTCTGTGCAATGCAAAACCTTTCATCCCTTACCCTCGCAGACCTTACAGCTCCCTCCCTCAGCTAATTGAGACCCTTAACTACCCTCCCCACCCTCCTGCAATTCCATTAGCCCTTCCCCGACGTCCCCAGCCCCTGCAGTCTCCCCCAAACCCTCCCTCTCTCTCTTGGGTTCTATGTTCTGGTGGCAGAACAGAAGAGAAGAAACAAACCAAAAAAAGAAAGAAGAAAGGAGAACAAAGAAAGAAGAAAAGAAAAAGAAAAGGAAATAGAAAGAAGGAAAGATTCAAGAAAGGTATCTCAAAGATCAATCCCATACTGATCATTCCCTAATTTCCCCCTTTTTCAAAGTTCAACCCATATCCATCATAAGATCCCTTCGTTAGACCAAGTGTAGTTAGAAACCCTAATTTTCCTTCCATCCCATATTAGTCCATCCTATATTATTCTTGGGTATCTCAAACCTTCCCTTGGGTGATTTGTCAACAATCCTATCTTGTTACTAAGGTTTTCTTAGAGTTTCCTAAAACCCTCTCATGATATTTTACCCTTCTTTGCTGGAAGATTCTGGGCGAATCCTTAATTCTAGGATGTTTGTTCTAGAAACCCTAACCCTAGAATCAGGTTCAATCACCTTGCTTTTGGTTAGGAAATGGTGGCACAGAAGCCAGTTTGCTGATTGACTTCATGATCTGTATAAAATCCTAGTCAGGTAGTTATCACAGGGATTCAAGAACCACATACACATTCTTTCACTTCAAAAGTTACACAAAGATCCGAACACCCTTAGGCAGAGAGTTCAAACCTTATGCATAATATATGCAAACTTGATATGGTTTCTTCTGTTCAAGCATTTGTTTTTTAACCTTATTATGGTTTGTTTTATTGAAACCCCAGTAACGATCTCAAGTTAGGCTAGAAAGTTCCTTGATAGGAAGTCTGCAGGCAGGCCTTGCTTCAATGGTAAATTGTTCTATTGTGACCAAGTGGTCATGGGTTTGAGTCTGGAAACGGCATCTGTGGAACCAGGTTAGGCTGTGTACCCTATGACCTGCCACCTTGCAGTGGTGGGAGCCTTTTGCACTGTGATATACCCCCCCAGCCCCTCCTTTTTGATGACTATAATTTCTGCCTTAATGTTGATGTGGCATCAATCTGGGATTGATTTCTTATATCCTGCTACTGTTTTTCTGTGTTGCTTCTGGATTCCATTGGCCATGGTTTTGTGACTCTGCTCCATCTTTTCTTATCAAAGCATAAGTCTTAGGGCCTCTTTGGTCAAGGTTATATTGTATTTGCATGCTAACAACAACTACTAACCTGCTAGTAATTTTCTACAAAAAATTATGAAAATTGAGATTTTGATTTCCAATGAATGTTGTTGTTAGCAGAAGTGTAGAACTATAATGCTGATTAACATTGTAGATTGATGTTTTAGTATCAGAAGCTTTTAAGGTGTTGATCTGTTTATCAAGCCTGATTTTTGAACTACTTCAGAATTTAACAACTTAGGGCCTTTTTGGTATCAATTCTCATTCCCATTTTATGACTTTTTTTGTTAGTGTGTGTTTGGTATCCATTTTAAATCCTATTTTTGTTTAAAACAATAGAAAAGCCCCCAAAATTCATAATTGACTTAATATATTGAGGCTATAATAGTAAACATACATTTTTTTTTATGAAAACCCTATTGTTTCTCCTTGTTCTCACTCCTCAAACGATCTGTTCTCCATTTCCATAATAATTTTTAATCAAATTTTCATTTTGACATAACAAACTTATTTTTCATTCCATAATCTATTCTAGTTAAAAGTTACCAAACATTTTTTCTTTTTTGATAAAAAAATGGATTATTGTATTCATTTCTTCTAGATAGGGAAAATAGATTGGGGTGTCAATGGGCCGGGTTGGTCCCGGCCAGCCTTGAACCCTAACCCTACTCTAGAGATTGAAATCAAAACCCAACCCCAACCCCAACCCAACCTTTACAAGGTTTAAAAATTCCCAACCCTAAACCGACCCGCCCTGATTAATACTAATAGGATCGGGTTGCCTTGATTAACCCTGACCTTGACCCTAATTTTTAGCGTGCAACAAAATCGATAATAATATTGCCACCAAATAGTTTAGAACCCATGACCTCTTTGTTGAAAATTGTTAGTTTTACCAATTGAGCAATGTTGTGTTGGTTTACTATGCTGGTATTAAATAACTTTTATGTATAACTTTAACTAAATTAAGCTAACATAGGGTGGGGTGGGGCTATGCCAGGTGGCCCGAGGGCTAAACTCGAACCTAACCGGACCCTGTTAGGGCTCATTTTTTTGTAACCCAACACACCCTTTGGGTTGAAAAAATATGGCTGGAATTGGGCCGGGATCGGTAGGGCCGGGATCGGTAAACAGGTTTTTATTGACACTCCTAAAAGTAGAGGATGAAACTTGGTACCAAAAAGGCCCTAACAATGTTAAGTTTCCTACATTGTCTTCTTGGTAAGACCTACATAAAATGCCCTGAACTGTGTCGTTTGGCATATGAAATGGGTTTGAATTTGTGGACCGGTAATCATAGGTCCCCTACTTTGTTATGATTGGTATACCAGCAGCTATAGTAGAAGATGTGATCGCAAATGATAGAGCCACATAGGGAACCACACCGAGGACCACAACCGCCACATTAGACGACAACCTCACTCGAGGACAAAGCCCATCATAGAATGCAACTCCAGTGGTAGCAAGGCCACACCGAGAACGGAGGCGACCAGCAAATCTGCAAGATTTTGTGCAAGGGAGAAAGGGATAGGGAATCGTTAGGATTTGGAGTTCGAGAGCATAGGGAAACATTAGGATTTGGGGTTTGAGAGCATGAGTGAGGAATGAGAATTGTGGAACGAATCGTAGGGTTGCAAGTGTACTATAAGTAAGAAGGGAAAAACATGAATGAAATTGCTATCCGTCCTCTCTATTCTATTCTTAGAGGAGCCACCCTCAAAGTTGGCATTTTCTCTGATTCTTTCCTAAATACTGAACATTTGGTGCTTTCATTGAGAAGTAACCCACCCTCCCGAATAGCTGAGAACACGAGGCTCTAGCAATTGGACGAAATTGCTGAACTTCTGAAGGAGGTTGTTAATGAGCACAATGATCGAATGGAGAAGCTGCAAACCACTGTGAAGGAGCAACAAAATTCCATTTCCAAGCTATCTGTGAGATTCACGTTGATGGATGGTCACTTGGAGCAAGCCTTACGGCTTCTGAGTGCTCAAGCTGAGTGACGACAGAATTCTGGTGTTTCCAAGGCAACTCCTAGTATGCTAGCGATTAGTAGTAACTCAATATTACAGACCTCCAATCCCATCCAGACACTAACACTCCAGTTGGAATTTCCCCAATTTGAAGATGAAGATTTCCTCGGGTGGATTTTTAAGGCCACACATTTCTTTGAATACCACAACATGGCGGAGGAGCAACGATTGCTCATCTCTTCTTTCTACATGGATGGATTGACACTCCACCAGTACCAATGGATGCTCCAGGCATTACTTTTTACAATGTATTCAGAGTTTACATGTGCACTGGAGGTGAGATTTGGACCTAATGAGTTTGAAGATCCACAAGTAGCTCTCTCAAAGCTAAGCTAGACAACCATAGTGATAGAGTATCAGATGCGGTTTGAGCAATTGGTGAACTGGGTCAACTTGCTTCCACCCATGTTCCTTGTTAGTAGTTTTGTGTCCAGTTTGCAAGCTGACATTTGAAATGAAGTGGTAGCATTTCGCCCCACTACCTTGATGGAAGCGATTGGACTTGTACGCTATCGGAGACCAGGATCAGCAAAAGTTGAGGACAGTTCAAGCCATTTGCCAACATAAATCCTCTAGTACTAACGACTCCACCAGTGTCTGCACCCACTTCACCCAAAATACGTGTCAAGTGACTAACACCGATGGAAATGTAGCAACAGCGAGAAGGGGCTCTGTTACAATTGCGTAAAAAGTACAGCCCAGGGCATCGCTGTAGACAATTGGTGAACTGGGTCAACTCACTTCCACCCACGTTCCTTGTTAGTAGTTTTATGTCCAGTTTGCAAGCTGACATTTGAAATGAAGTGGTAGCATTTCGCCCCACTACCCTGATGGACAATTGGTGAACTGGGTCAACTCGCTTCCACCCACGTTCCTTGTTAGTAGTTTTGTGTCCAGCTTGCAAGCTGACATTTGAAATGAAGTGGTAGCATTTCGCCCCACTACCCTGATGGAAGCGATTGGACTTGTACGCCTATCGGAGACCAAGATCAGCAAAAGTTGAGGACAGTTCAAGCCATTTGCCAACATAAATCCTCTAGTACTAACGACTCCACCAGTGTCTGCACCCACTTCACCCAAAATACGTGTCAAGTGACTAACACCGATGGAAATGTAGCAACAGCGAGAAGGGGCTCTGTTACAATTGCGTAAAAAGTACAGCCCAGGGCATCACTGTAGACAATGACAACTCTTCCTGTTTAAGTATGGAAGAGGGGGGGGGGATTGAACCAGCCATTGCAAAGGTGTATGTGGTGACAAGCGAGGCAAAATCGGAGGACTTAGTAGCGGAAAATGGTGACAGTAGTGCATGAATAACCTGCCTAGCCTTAACAGGAGAATCCTCAACCACCACATTGAGATTCACGGGACAAAGTTGCAGGGTACCCATTAAGGTGCTGGTCGATGGTGGCAGCACCCATAACTTCATCCAAGGGCTGGGGTGCGTCATTTGGGGGTGCCAACTAAAGAGATTCTTGAGATGACCATGGTGGTGGGCAGTAGCAATCACATTTGGAGTGAGGGATTTGGCGGTGGTGCTTCCATCATGCTCTACCTCCATCAATCCATACACCCTTTCCCTATTTGGTGCTGACTTGGTGCTCGGAGTCCAATGGGTGGCAACATTGGGGCCATTGGTGTTTAATTATTCACAGTTGACACTCCCCTTCACTATTGCTGGCCGATAGATAACCATCCATGGAGAGACAGTTGCTGAACCGGCACAACTATAATTCATGGTGGTGAGGCAAATGTCTGACACCAGCTCAGTGGCTGCATTGTTTCAACTTGAGTTGATCAGTGTGTCGGTCGAACTGAGAACGAGGATGTGGGCCTCTTGGTTCTGCTACGTGACTTTGAAGATGTGTTTGCACTTCCCCTTGGGCTTCCACCTAAACAGGCCTACAATCATATGCCACACCTTTAGCGCCGAGCTGAACCTGTGAATGTTAGGCTGCATCGATGCCCATATTATCAAAAGGCTGAAATTGAACGGTTAGTCAAGCGGATGCTAGACTCAGGAATAATACTTCTAGCAGTAGTGCGTTATCTTCGTTGATGTTGCTAGTTAAGAAAAAAGACAGGACATGAAAGTTTTGCGTAAATATCGCGCATTAAATGCCATGACAATTTGGGATCGTTTTCCAATTCCAACAATGGATGAGCTTCTGGATGAGTTGCATTGGGCCCAATTCTTCTCTAAGTTGGATCTACAGTCAGGATATCATCAAATCTTGATCCAGGATGAGGATGTCCACAAAGCACCGTTCCAGACGCACGATGGGCATTACGAATTCCTTGTGATGCCCTTTGGGATCACAATGCCCCCTTCACATTTCAAGCGACAGCGAGTACCTCCTTCAGGCCCATGTTGAGGAGGTATGTGGTTGCTTTTTTTGATGATGTACTAGTTTACAGCCCCACGTGGACAGCCCATTTAGACCAATCAAAAGAAGTGTTGAGCCTTCTAAGAGCCCATAAGTTGTTTGCCATCAAGGCTAAGTGCTCATTTGGACAAAAAACCATTAAAAATCAGGCGGTCTTAGATTGGCTGGTCCTACGCAATATCAAGGAATTAAGGGGCTTTCTTGGACTGACGGGATACGACCGTTGCTTTGTCCACTTGTGTGCTTATGTTGTAGTGCCGCTCAGAGTTGGTCAAGGACGCATTCACTTGGACAGCCGAGGCACAGCAAGATGTCGATGTCTTACAACAGACCCTTGCCACTGCAACCGTCTTAGCCCTACCGGATTTTGACAAGGCCTTCATCGTGGAAACCAACATGTCGGGGGTAGGAATCGGGACTGTCTTTTCTCAAGACTGCAGCGAATCTCATTTTTCAGCAAGAAATTACCACCTAAGATGCTGCTTGCCTCCAGTTACGCCCGGCAAATGTATGAAAATGTATGCGGTAACTCAAGCTATGAATCGTTGGTGGCAATACTTGTTAGGCAGTGTTTCACCTTCTCAACTGATCAACTTAGTCTGAGAGAGCACACCACTCAAGTGATCCAAGCACCCGAGCAACAACACTGGTTATCATAGTTACTTGGCTTCACCTTCGATATTGTATACAGGCCTAGGAAAGAGAATTCGGCTGCCAATGCATTATCCCGCTGGCCACACTTGGTGTTGTCCTTGTTTGCTTTTTCCATACCACTCTTGAGTTCCTCCAGAAATTCACGCCATTGCAGAGTTGAAGCATGTATGGGAGACCCTGCAAAATGATCCCATGGCACTAGAGAGGTATATTACTCAGAATTGTCTACTATTTTTCCACAATTGCTTGGTGCTATCAGAAGGATCCTTCAACAGTGTCAACTTTTGCGGGATTCCATGCATTGACACACTGGATTCCTTAGGATGTGCTGGAGGGTTGCTGCAAATTTATATTGGAAAGGGCTTCATTCTGATGTGCGACATTATGTAGCAGTGTACTGTCTGCCAAAAAATGAAATCCATTACCGCGGCCCCTGTAGGTCTCCTCCAACCTCTGCCAGTGCCAGAGAGGGTGTGGGTAGATGTCTCATTTGACTTCATCAATGCCTTACCAAATTCTCAGGGGAAGACTGCATTCTTACTGTCGTGGACTGACTTACAAAGTATGCACATTTTTCTGTTTTCCCTAGCAACGTCATGAGGTGTTTCTCAAAGAAATTGTCTAGTTACCTGGTGTGCCCCACTCCTTTGTCTCAGACCGTGGCCCCATCTTTGTTTGCAACTTCTGGCAAGAGCTCTTCCATCTCTGAGGGATGATGCTGGCAATGAGCAGCCCGTACCACCCCCAGACTGATGGACAAACCGAAGCCCTCAACAAGTGTGTATAAATGTATCTCCGGAGCTAAGTATTAAATGAAGCAATGGCGTGGACGAAATACCTTCACTTGGCAGAGCTTTGGTATAACACGGTGTATCACAACACTGCCGGTATGACAACTTTGAGGCTTTTTATGGGCGGCAGACTCCAACTTTGGCTCAGTACATCCTGGATACATCAAGTAATGAGGCGGTAGAGTCTTAAGTTGTAGAACCGGAACCCAATTGCTTTAATCCCTTTGGGCCAACTTGCAGCGTGCACAAGAGAGAATGAAGTATTATGCTGATCAACACGGCTGGTCCTTGAAATTCGCTGAGGGAGATTTGGTCTTGGTTAATCTCGGACCCTACAGACAGCTTTGCTGCCTTAGGAATTCACCAGAAGCTGGGACTCAATTTTTTTGGGCGTTTTCGGATTCTGCCTCCAATTGGGAAGGTTGCCTATAAATTGGAATTACCACCTGAGGGAAGAATCATTCAGTTTTTCATGTCTCCCTACTCAAACGATTCATTGGTGACACTGCTACTCCTGCAATATTACCTCCTGTGGTGCCCACATCCACCTCTACCATGCACAATCCCTTGGCCATTTTGAACCACTGACATCTTTGTTAAGGAAACCAGGTCCTCATCAAGTACTGGTCCATTGGTGTGACCTACGTCCAGAAGACAACCTAGGAGGACCTCTCAAAGTTCCGGCGTCTCTTTCCCACTTTGAACCTTGAGGACATGGTTCTTCCAGAACCTGTAGGCAGTGTTACGATTGATACACCAGCAGCTACCATAGAAGGTGCAATTGCAGATGACAGCCACACAGGGGACCACACGAAGGACCACAACTGCTACATCAGACGACAACCTCACTCAAGCACAGAACGCAGCACAGGATGCAACCCCAGTGGCAGCACGGCCACACCAAGAATGGAGGTGACCAGCAAATCTGCATGATTATGGGAAAGGTAGAAAGGGGCAGGGAACTGTTAGGATTTGTGGTCTGAGAGCATGAGTGAGGAATGGGGAGTTGTGGAATGAGTTGAAGGATTGCAAAGGAATGTCTCTATATACTGTAAATAAGAAGGGAATAGCATGAGTGAAATTACTATCGTTCCTCTATTCTGTTTTTGGAGGAGCCACCTTGAAGCTAGCATTAGTCCATGTGGTTCAAATGATTGATTATTTGAGAAACCCTACCTAAACTGAGTGTGTAAACTTTGTAGGGAATTTTCCCATGATGAACTATCATAAACTTAGAAGAAAAGAAATAATCATGAAAACAAGTGCAGTTGTAGCTACATTGTACTAAGTGTTGATCCATCACCAAGTATTGGTGTCTTACCTCCCATCTTTAACTTGAAATCCCAAACAATCAACTGAATAGATGTTATCAAGTTGTGGAAATGTCTCTTTCAACTTAATATTCTCAATATTTCTTCCTGTGAAAGGGAGGCTGGAGTTGATTGAAGTTACACTAACGGTTGAATTGTGGATTGCAGGCATCATTCATGCCTGTTCTGGTGTTAGCAGCAAGATTATGTCCACAGGGTGTGGAAGCAACACTGTTTGCTACCCTGATGTCTATCTCTAATGGAGGTAGTGTTCTTGGTGGCCTTCTGGGTGCTGGTTTGACTCAACTTTTGGGCATCACAAAGGATAACTTTGATAATCTAGCTCTCTTGATATTTCTCTGCAACGTCAGTTCCTTGCTTCCGTTGCCACTGCTTGGCCTCCTTCCCAGGGACAGCCCAGATGCCACAGCAAAGGAGAGTATGGAAATTGAGCAAGCAAAGTCGAATTGAGGCTGGAGCATCTGGCCCTGGTGTATTACAATGTTGGTTCTTCCCAAGGGATATACAGTAACTAGAATGGTGTAAATATATATGTTTGTTGCACCAAAAAAAAGTAAATATATATGTTATAGCCGATCCTTCCCCTCTTGAGAAACCATTACAGTTACAGCAACCAGGTTCTTGGACAATAGGGAACCTGAATAATGTGGTTCCTGGATATGTGTGGGCCACCTAAATTTGGATAGGTGGCCCAGGTAAAGAGTAGATGAGCTCAAGCTCTAGGTTTTGATGAGAATGGAGAAGTGGGCTCCAACACATTTTGTTGGAAAGGAGGCCCAGCGTGCCACGTCAGAATCAGATAGCTACTCTACTCATGCGGGAGATTCGTTGTTGTGGGGTCCCACAGATATCACCTCCATGTTCTTTCTGTCTTATCTTTCTACCCTATGAGTCCAAGTGGCAGGGTGTCTAGCTCCCCAGCCTGCCATGTCAGAATATGGTGACTGTGAATTACATATTATGGGCTCCACAGTTACTAGGCCCACCATGTTACCCTCAAAAGGCTCCAAAGGCCAGGGTTTAGAAAGGAGGACTTTTTGCTGGGCCCATTTGTATGGGAACCTGAAGACACACTCCACAGTACATTGGTATCCAATGGGGGCAAAATTTGATTATTTATTTCTTGCCCCTAAAATCAAAATAAGGATGTTCACATATCAAACCCATGCTTTCAGGGTCTGTTTGTATTGTTGTTTCTAACTCCAATGCTGGATTTTGGCGACCTTTTCTTTGAATTTGATTTGTTTTGTTTTGTTTTTCGTGTGAGAAAGTTAAACATTATTATAACACACTATTAGCTGCAGCTTTTGAACTTGCTGCCATGTGCTGTGTTGCTTGTCTTGCTATTAATTTGGATAAGAGTTGATACCTTCAATTTCAAATGATATTATACGTAGAGCCTTAGATAGTGGGAAAGTAGCAGTTGTTTGGAAGTTAAAAATTGCCAAACATGATTCCAATGATTGATGTAGATTCAAGAATCAAATTTACAGTGGGTCCCATAAATTAATATCTATAGATCAAATCAACCACTTGCTCGGCCAATAATGTCAAATCTAGTGATAATAATAATAATAATAATTTATTTTAATACTAAAATAATCTATTGTTTTCAATTCTTAAAGATTTTAAGGAGAAGGTAGATTATTGAATTGAATGAAGTGGGAAAAGGGGAGAAGGATGAGTTGGGTTCATTGGTTGGGTGGTGGCAAGAGTCCATTAGGGACGGCTAGGAGAAGAGCAATCATATGGGATGGTATTAAATATATGGGTTCGCCTATTAGGTTTACTTAAATGCTCTGAGAGTTAAAAATAATGAGTAACCAACAAAACCTCCATGTGAGAGATCAGTCAGTCATTCAAGTTTTGTTTTTAGTATTGGAAAAAGCATGGATTAGTAATGATACAAAAGAACCTGGACAAATTGTATCAAATGAGGACAACCAATAGTAACTGGAAATAATATCCCATCTATATGTATTATTAGAAATAAATGATTGACTATGAGAAAGATGAGACAAAGACAAATTAATGATAATATAATGGGTCCACCAATACTATTTACTAAAGATTTTCTCAAATTACATTTAACGAATTATTTAAGGACCTGCTTTGGTTAAATGAGTCTGGAGATTTTAAATCTATGAAATCATAATTCATAAAATTAATTGTTTGGTTAACCTGAATTTGTAGAATGAAATCCAGAGATTCACCACCACTATAGCTAAACATTTGAGATTCACATGATACCCATAAATCTACATATTCACGTATTTAGTGTAAAAAGATTAATTTCTAGATTTCATAAATTCAAGAATTTCAACAACTAAACAAATATACATCTCCCATTCATGAATCCAAAGATTTGAAACCTCAGAATTCATGGGACCAAACAGGCCTAAGAGATTTTCTTCAAATTACATTTAGCATTTTCAAGTATTTTTAATTTCATATATTGTATTTAAATGTTTGACGTCAGCATGATGATAAACTTGATTTGATTGTCCATATGCTGACGTGTATGAATTAAATGATTGTTTTTTCTAACATGTTGCATTGAGTCCATGTCAAGCTCAATTGATGGAAAGTTTCATTTTAGTTGATGACTTAGTCAATAGTCACTGGTGGGATGGATTCCTCCTTAAGCAACAAGTTACCATTAATAATGTGATGTTTATGCTTATGGGAAAGCTAAAGAAGATTTAGCATATAATGAAAGAAGATTATATTACATGAGAGATTTTTTGAAAACATCTTACATATTGTTGGGTTGGGTGTTTTGTATTCTATGGGTTCATGTAATTATGATTTTTGTTATATTTATAATTGAAATAAAGTTTTGGGTTAATTACTAATACTGGAGTAAAATTATAATTACATTGGGATTAGGGTTTTAGGTTTTCCTATAAATAGTCTATGTGGGATAATCTATATGCATTAGGAATCAATCCCTGTAGGAGATTGGGGAATCAATCCCTGTAGAGAATTGGGAAACTCATCCGGGGATAGGGATTGGGCACGGAAACAAAGGGTAATACTTTGTGGGTGTGAGAGTGGTGTAAGGTTTCTTGGAAATAGTGAAACTCTTTTTCTCTCTGGTGGACGTAGGCAGGGTTTTATCGAACCACGTTAAATTCCCCTTGTGTGCTTTGCTTGTGTCTTTTCTATTCGTGGTTGTGCATCCATTATCCTTAAGACATATAAGTTTTCAATTCTAACCCTAAAACCCTAAAATCCACATCTCACTATAACTTACTTTATAAGAGAACAAGTAGCTAGTAAGTTTGGTGTTGAAGCCAAAGCATTCAGACAAGGGTGGGTTGAGGAAGATTGAGAAGAGATATATTTCTGGTGAGTCAATACAAAAGGCCAAACAAAGGAAGGGGCAGCATGTGGTTGGCCATTTAGCTTTGTCGGGAGAGAGTTAGCCTAGGCTAGTGAAGCATGGTTTCTTGTGTTGTTATTCATTTGGTGAATGAATGGGATAGAATACTACTTCTCATCAAGAACGATAGAGAAAGTTGGCTGCTGGAGATAGATATGAATCACTTCAGATATAAATTTCACAATTGTCATTGCCATTGCATGCCTTTCCTCATTAAATAAATTGATGTTTACTTGTTTTGTCACATCAGGAAATGAATATGTGGCTCGCTCTTACTTGGGTCACTTTAATTTTCATGGTCGGCCTTAACCATGTTTGTTATTTGTCTCTGAGTTGAAAGAACAACACACACACAGAGAGAAAGAGAAAGAGAGAGAGAGAGAGCACTTAATGCAACAAATTGTCTAAATGGGGCTATATTTCCTCATTGGCTCAACACTGTCTGCTTGTCGCATTTTAAAGTCAAGGTAATAGGTAAATTTTTTGCCATTAGCTGAAACGCATGATGCAGGGAGAGGATGACTTGTAAAGAGCAATACTCTTTTCTTTTCTTGCTTTCTTTGTTTCTTTCTAGGGATTCTTAAGCCAAATTTATCTGACAAGACAAGAACACCTCATAGTCCTTTTTGCACTCGTAATACTTGGAACATGCATGAAGGGCCACAACAAAGTTAAGTTGGACTAAACTCACTTAAAATCTGAAACTTATCTCTAATCACAATGTTGATTTTCAGTTTTGAAAACAACATGAAAGATAAAAGATTCAAACAACCAAGTCGAATTGATAATAAAAATGGGTCTCAAATGATTGTGATGTCGTTTCAACCAGAATCAATAGGACTCAGCTCAAGTTACCAAGATCTCCAAGAATCAAAATCAGGTTTGGTGAATTCTGATCTGACCAGCCCAAATTACAGTTTTTTGATCCTCTTGAAATCAACTCAGATGATAAAGCACACGCCTTACCAGTCCCTTTCAAGAAATTTATGATGAGAAATCTAAGGAACATAATCATCCTTACAGGTTAAGGAGTGCAGCAAAAGCAATACTAGGAACCCATCAAATTCAAGTCACTTTCAGAAGGGTGTATATATTCCATGTATACCATCCAAATCGCCAATATATCTCAATGATAAGTTTGAAAAACTTTCACCTCCTCTCCCAATCGCCAAAAATAAAAATCCTGTTGCATTCTTTTATTTATTTTTTTCAAGGGTAAAGGCTTGAGCCTATCTCTCTTCTATCTCTAATGAAAATGCACCTTATTAGGGTGCCCAATCCTCTCCGTTATTTTCGTTCTATATTCAATAATCGAGAATTCTCATCTTTATAGAATGATAGCTACTTCATGAGGCAACAATGGAGAAGAAGTACATGTATGAATTCTAAGGGTGGTTGGACCTAATATTTGCTACATATCATATCAATTAAAGAGCACATGTTATGCATAAGTACATCCATGACCGTCTAAAGCTTGAATCCAATCAAAACAAAATAAATTGCATGTCTAATTAAGGGTTTAAGGGGTCAGCTTTGGTACAACAGTTGGTGGTCCAAAGTTGTAGCCTTGGACTTTGCTTGTAAAAAAGTCTTGGGCATTGATTGGCCCTCTATGATTAAGGGTTTAAGATCTTAATTATTACAAATTTTATTTATTTATTATTATTATTATTATTATTATTTTTTTTTTATCATTGTATGAACCTTGTTGTAAAGGTCCTTTTTCTTTTTGGTCAAACATTTGTTTCATTATGAGGAGCAAGTTATCAAATTATAACATTCCATCAATCACAAAACAGATATTAACAATACTATCTATAATAGATTGGCTCTTCCCAATTAACAAGCTATAAAATTGATCTCTCTATGAATAAAGTAAAAGCTGCACCATCAAAATATAAAAATTAAAGGAGAAATGAAGAAGAAGCATATACATTTTATTGTTAGGAATAATGGATGCACAACCATAAACAGAGAAGAATATAAGTAAAGCACACAAGGAGAATGAGAATTTAATGTGGTTCGGAAAAACCCTGCTTGTGTCCACCAGAGAGAAAAAAAGTTTCACTATTTCCAGGAAACCTCACACCACTCTTACATCAACAAAGTATTAGCCTTTGCTTCCGTGTCTACTAGGTTATCTCACAAAGACTATTTATAGGGAAATCTAAAATCCTAATCCCAATGTAATTACAAGTTTATCCCAATACTAGTAATTGATCCAAACCCTGTTTTAATTACAAATACAACGAAAACCATAATTACATGGACCCATAGAATACAAGACACCCAAACCCAACACGTATATCATTGGCTAGTTGCTCAAAAGGAATGAATGTATTTGAAGTATATATAAGATTTCATCAACCATAAAATGAGTGTATAGACCGATTTGTTCTACTTGTAAAAGATAAGGCCTTCCTGGTTTATGAATTAGGTATAAAATAAATCTCCCCAATACCCAAAAAAAAAAAGAACAAAAGAATATAAGATGTCTTTAATCATTAGCTAGATGCTTAAATGATTAGATGTCTCCACCTCCCACCCCTAACCAAAAAGGAGTTAAATACAAAATTTATTGCAAAATGTTGTAAAAAAATATTTAACTAAAAATGATAAAGTAAACGAGATCACTACTCAAACTTGACCCTGAAAACCAATTTCCTCCACGATAGGTTTCTTTTAAAAGTGTAATTTATTAGCAGTTAATCCACAACCCAAGAAATAACTCCATATCATCTTTTTTTTTTTTTTTTTTGCCAACCCGATAACCGTGGTTGACTGCGTCCTGGCTGTGGTATCTCCGCTCGCATCCATGGTTCATCACCTTGCTTGCGCGTTGCTCTTGCCCTTGGTTTTGATCTTCTTTTTAGTTTCTAAACAAGTGCTAAATGATTATATTCATAATTTTTCTTTTTGAATGAACGTAAAATAGTAAAATTCTGAAGCTCTAGGTAAAATTTATAAGTCAATTTCATTTTTTTTATAGTAAATAAAAGCTTTATATTAAGATAGAAGTCTATATTGGATACAGTTAGTGCTGTCCGTTATAGCCAGCATAGCTAAGTTACTAAACAAGTTATGTAGTGTTGGGGATTTAAATTTACCAAAGGATGATCTGGGTCTCTTAATAAAACATTAACAAAAAAGTGGTATTATATGTAGTTGCCAAGCAGAATAAGGTGTCTTCAAATGGTTCAGCACTTCCTCTTGGTTACACCAAATTTCTTGCATAATAATTTGGTGTTTCTTCGCATACTCCTGTCCAATCGTAATTGTCATAAGTAATGCTTCTATCTCTCCACCATTAGCAATTTGTCCTGTGTCCAAAAAATAGAGACATCTTTCCAAAACTATCCCCACTCACCATCCTGTTGTCTTCAATAATTCATGATATACCCCTGCACATAACATAGTAGTTAGCTGGATTGTTGCATAATTAATAAAAACAATATTAACATCACAATATTTCTCATGAAATCTACTATGCATACTTTCATATGTGGCTTTGTTGTTACAACCTACATCTAGTTGCAACATGGGATCCAAGTGTAAATTATTGGCCCATTGAGCTATATTATATATGCAACACCCTATGTGGATTAGGTTGTTCATTTGAAAAACATATTTTGTTCCTTTCCATCCCAAATAAAATAACACGTTATAACTACATAGCTAGGAAAGAGTCCACCACTTTGTCTGTTTTGGCATTGGCATATTTAAGATTGCATTCCTGCACTAGTCAAGGATTGATTCACAAATAATAAACTCGGTTCACAACCCGAGCGTTTTGGCTGCCCATGTACGTTTAGTCTATTCGTAGGAGAAGAAAAGATGCCAAATCGATTCCTCTTCCTTTTGACATGGTACACACACCATGTTCGATGTCGTTGTCCGCCCAATGTCCTTGTATCTATGTGATCAGCTGATGATTGAGATAAGATATACATAATTTTGCCCTCAAAGATGTAAGACGACGCGCGTGTATCATATCTAGCATTATTTCCTTCTTTTTTTGGTTTTCCTTTTTCTTTCCATAAAAAATAATACAAATAGAAAAGATTTTTTCATGATCCGTTATGAAACTACTTATGCTTTTTTGGGTGGTTTCAGATTTTCCGTCTATTTGGCACCTTTTTTTACATTTAAGTAACAATCATGTCTTTCTTTTTCTTTAAAACTAGAGTGGAGTGTTATCTTTTCAAAATTTTACAAAAGAAAACATTAAAAAGCTATTTGATTCAATGGAAAAGATAATGAAATATTACTATATGTAATTAACCTGAGGTTTTTATTAATTATTTAATGGTTATTAGGGAAAAATAGCAGTTCTACCTAGTTGCTTTACTACTATTACTTTTGCATCTAGACATACTACTAACATGTCTATATAGAAAATATTAACTTGCTACATGAAATGCTGGAAACCCTATGTAAAGAGAAAAAACTATTTTCTTTTCTCTTTTCTCCTTTGGATAATATAGAGCATAGTTTTATGAGCTGATTAATTTTCCTTTTTCTTTTTGGATAGTAACCATATATGATTAAAGTGCACCACTCTTGGTTGGAACACATCATTACAAATTGGTTGATGGGTGGCTAACAATGCCTTCCTATAGAGTAGTAGCTTGATGGGTGGCCAATCAATCCACCATTATAGTTTCCCTTTTATAGCCCGTGATAATGGGTTGATAACTAATAACACGAATATGAATTTAGTACTAATAACTTATTTATTATGGATGTCCATTACCCCAAAGAGATTGTACTTCCAATTGAAGATCTCAATTACCTCGGGATGCAATATTGGTGAAGATCACAACCATCTCATTACACAATATTGGCAGTCAATATTTCCATTCTATGCACCTTCTATCTTGGGCGGCAATCTATGTTTCCATATCAAGAATATCTTATTGTGTGCAAGAATCATATATTGTATTTCCATATCAAAGTAGATGCTCCTTCTACTATAAATATGTAATGCACTCAATGAATGAATTAGTTCGATTGAACTCATCTTGTCTTTCTTCTTTGTATCTAATATATTTTCTCTTTATTTTATAACACGTTATCGGCACGATTCCGCTCGAAGAACGAATCCGCTCAAGTATTGCGTTTTGAAAAGAAAGGCAATGAGACTATGTATCATTATGTTTTCTATTCCAAAGTGAAAAGAATGATCGACCTCCTCGCACGTTTTTGTAAACAATGGAGTTTACTTTGTCCATCTTGAAATGTAAGTGCATCATGATAAAAAGGTATGTGTTTATTGAATCTAAGAATCAATCAAATAATAAGATATTATGTTGCTTTAACGATTGTGGTTTTATTTATTGTATATAGTGGTTGCTAGCTTTGCACCACAAATATTGTTAAATGCACCTGAGTTGCGTTGGTTTGGTTTGGCGTAAATGAATACGGTTCTACGAGATGCACATGAAGTTGCAAGATTTGAAAGCGTAAATAAGTGCGGTTCTGTAGATGCACTTGAAGTTGCTTTAACTATATCTTCTGATACACTTGAAGTTCAAGATTTAAACTAATAAATACTTCTGCACTGGTTCTTTCTAAATATCGTTCTTTTTTATTATTCTCTTTTAATTTTAAGGAGAAATATTATTCATAAATATCCCCAATTTTCAAGTTTCGTTTTTGTTACATGTAATATTTAGGTTTTAAAAATACTCTAATGATATCATGCCTATTTGTGCTAATAAAATAATGGACTATTAATGAAAAGTCATGAGCTCGTCTTATTGGTTCTTTCCATTCCCTGAGTGATGCACAATTCATGATATGTCTGAAAGAGGAAAATTAAATTATGGTCATGTTTGTAAGGTGGACAAGCTAATTACCTCATTATTATAATATAAATAATATTCTCATTCTTCGTTTTTTCTTACCATGTGGTATGAAGCTTTAGACATGTTCCTTATACTCCACAATATTTAATTAAGTTTTGTCAAGCCTTAATTAAAGAAATAAAAAAATGTGGAATAATTGGACTTTCAATATGATACTTGAACAATTTTTGCCTATTAAAGTGATGATTTTAATGACCTCACAAATACTACACATCTAGATGCTACAAACTCTTTTGAAGATAATAGTTGAAGATTTGATTATGTAATTCTTTTATCTTCAAATCTCATCTCATATGTTAGTTTATCTTAAATTTAATCTTTTTCTTCTATAATTTTTTTATTGACCTTTTATATATCTTTTAATATATTTTGTTTCATTTTGATGAAGAATGTGAATATTCTTTTATATCTTTGTGACGCATATTATCTTGAGAAAAATATACATATTTCTCTTATTTGATGATGCGGAAGTCAATGTTCATATAAAATCGTAGTACAACATTGATTGAAGCTCCTAAAGAGCTAATCTATTATTATCAGATAACATTCTATGAATAATTCATTATTTTGTAGTAAGTCTCAAAGAAACTTATTAAGTTTCAAAGCTATTTGCCAAAATGATTATCATTGAGACTACAAATAATGATATAAGTAAATATCTATACAAAGTATTAGATATTTCTCCCAATTTGTACTACCAATATCCATGGTTAAACACATGCTTGGGTAAATCAAATGAACATTGATTCCAATAATTTTATTATTTGCATGACCGTTGACCATACCGATCAAGTATGATAAAAATTATTGAAAATTCAATTTCATCCATTAAGAACCGATCAATTAAGTGAATTTTCTTGTATTGTTTGTTCTCAAGAAATATTTTTTCACCAGCTAAAGTTGAGATTAACATTCTACTTTTTGAAACGTATAGAGGTAAATGTATGGCCCATTCACCCATCATGTGGACCATTCGGATAATATATGATTTTAATAGATGCATCTATAAAGTGGTCACATGTATTTCATTATGAACTCGCAATTTGGTGTTTCAGATTTTTGCTCAAATAATGAGATTAAGAGCATAATTTATAATTATAAGATAAAGACATTTTCTTGATATCTTTTAATTTACATCTCGCTTTATGATTATTGTATAACCTAGATCCTTAAATAGCTTTTTACTCATGTTTATATCCAAAATGGTTTGGTAAAATTATTTATTAATTGTCTCCAATTAATTGCTAAACCATTGTTTATGAGAACAAAGCATCATTTGTATGCATGAGGCCAAAGGTTGTCATAAATTCTCCCTATTACAATTCTTATGTGCCAAATATTTCTCATCTTAAATTTTTGGATGTACCTTACTTCCAATTGCTCCACCACAGCTACAAGATAGTCCCAAAATAAAGTTGGAATATATGTTGGATATAAATCTCCTTATATAATTCAATATATTGCTAAGGATAGGAGATTTATATAATGCAATACTTGCTAAGTATTATTTTGATGAATTAGTTTTTCCAACATGAGGGAGAGAATAATTAAAAAATTGATTTATGCATTATCATTATCTCATTAGATCCTCCATACCTTTTGAACTTGAAGTTCAAAGGATAATGCAATAAATATTATAAATCAACTCATTTCTTACTTCTAAAGTTACTAAATCTCATGTTCCAGTTTAAATGCTCCAATTAGAATTGATGTCCCATGGACAATCTATCATCAAATAAATTAAACCACGTTTAAAGCTGGAAGATCAATCGGTTCAAGGATAAAATCCTAGAAAATGAAAGAGCAAATGATCAAGATGGTCATAATATGGAGACAATTGATTATGAAGATCCTAAGACATAACTTTCTATAAAACCCCAAAGTTCTACCTAAATATAGAATCTCATTAGTTATGTCATTCATGAACCAAGTAGTTTCACACATTTTTGCATATTATGTTATTGTTGAAATAATACATCAAGACAGGATCTTAATATAAATTTGTTGATGAATATAAATCAAAATGTTGGTCAAAATGTAGAGACCAATTCGCAATTGATTTGCTTAAATTAAACTTTTGGACTGTAGTCCAACATCAGTATAGCTTGTACAATTGAGTTTTCTCAAAAATAAATGAAAAATAATGAAATCTGATATATAAGCATGAATTATGCACAAATTTTCCGTCCCATTGATTACATGGAAACATTTCTCTTGTGTGGATGCAATCACCTTTAGATATCTTATTAATCCTATATAAAATTTTACTCTCTTGGATATTATTCCCTATTTATATCTCCTCAGTTAATATATATAAATTCCTATGATTCAAAATGATTAAGCATATAAATTCCTAGAGTTTTTCAATAGCTTCAAAGATTATCACATTTGGTAATCTCCTTAGTGATATTTACTAAATAAAGCATAATATCCAATTTATTATTGTCCTTTATTAAAATATGATCTATTTTAGTTATATATGATGATGATTTAAATATCATCAACTCTAAGATTTCCAGCATAATTATTTTAAAAGTTGAAATAAATCTTAAAAACAATGTTTTTCTTGATTTGTAAATTGACATTTACAATGAAATACTCGTTATCAATCAACTTATATAGATAATATTTTAAGATATTTTATCTAGATAAAATACATCCATTAGTACCCCAATTTTTCCTCATTAATTCATTTCACCCCAACTTAATTTATTTCTTATCATATCTTATCATTGGGACATTAATTTATCTTCATTACCTCTTCATTTTCTATAGTTATTAACGTTTATATTTATTCTCCTCAACCTAATGTTATAAAACATATATTTCAATATATTTGAAATTATTACATTATTATTTTATATTTATCACTTACTATTTTCTCTATTTTCTCTACATCTGTCTCCTCTTTTTTTTCTATGTTAGCTATTTTATATTTGTTAATCATGATACAACACATTCATAGCATCATCTTCTACTAGAGAGATTTCAACATATTATATGAAGATTATCTCTCAAGCTCAATTGAATGATGATACATCAAAGAAGATGAACGCTATTTCACCAATTCTTCTTCACTCTTATCTTCTAAATTAATATTTTCTTGTTCTTTTGATAACTTACATTTTTTTTGGCTTACCTACTTCTTTGTTTTTGTTGGATTCTTTCATACTCATTTTTCTCTTCTCTCCTCTTTTCCTTCTTTTTCCCTTTTCCTTTTTTAATCCTCCTCTTTTTTTTTTCTCTTTTCCTTCCTTTTTTTTCCCTTTTTCTTTTTTTACTCTTATCTTTTCTCTTTATTTTTTTTTTTCCTTCCCCTTTACTTCTTTCTCTTCCTCTCTTTTTCCCCTCTCTTCCTTTCTCTTTTCCTTCTTCCCTTCTTCTTCTCTTTTTCCTTCTTCTTTTTTCTCTTTTTTTTCCTATCTTCTCCTTCTCTTTTTTCCTCCTTTTTTCTTCTCTCTTTCTTTCTTCTTTTTCTTTTTTTCTCTTTTTTAAAAAAAAAAAAAATTTATAATAATTTAATAATTATAAAAGAAAAAAAAAAAAAAAAAAAAAAAAATAAAAAAGGGAAAAAAAAAAAAAAAAAAAACATATTTTTTTTTATATATTTAAAAATGCATTAAAAAAAGGGCTAACCATAGGACCCACATCCCAACCATATTGTCTCATTTTCCACTTCCTATGTCACTTGTAAAAGGGAGGAAATTATGGCAGATTTCCCTGTTATAAGTCTTTTGTCCTCTCACTCTCCCCCCACCATTCATCACTCATCAGCAAGACCCAACACCACCACTCATGGCAACACAACCATCAAACCCAAGTGAAAACACCAAGCTTAAAAGGAGAAGAAACCCAATCCCTCACCATCTATTTTGCTACTAGCAAATCATCAATATAGTTAAGCAGCTTTCCTTGTCGATAAATCACTGATCACTTTGCTTCAGTTGCTTTTGTATCTGGGTTTTGAGCCTTTCTTAGTTTCTTCTTCTACAAGCAGAGCAAAGAGAAGAAAAACAGAGCAGAAGAGCAGAAGAGATGGATATTGAATTGGTGAAATGCGAGTGTTGTGGTTTGAAAGAAGATTGTACCCAAGATTACATAAGTGAGGTGAAAGCCAAATTTGATGGGAAATGGCTTTGTGGGTTGTGCTCAGAAGCTGTGAGAGATGAGGTGAACAGAGGGAAGAATCCTTTTGGAATGGATGAAGCAGTGAAGGCTCACATGTCCTTCTGTAGGAAGTTTAAATCAAACCCTGCAGTCAGAGTTGCAGATGGGATGAGGCAGATGCTCAGGAGAAGGTCAGATTTGTCCTCCACTTCCCCATCCCCTAATTCTTCTTCTAAGAAGTACATGAGATCCGCAAGCACATCACAAGTAGGAGATGAATCCTCATTTTCACTTTACTAATTGGAAGCTGGTTTAGACCTCAGGGAAGAATGGACGATCAAGCTGCAGCTGCTGGTTCCTCTTGGGTTGAAATAATTCTCACACTTGCTTGATTGAGTTCTCTTCTAATCTTGTACAGAGTTTAATTTTAATGGAGATCTTATCCTAATCTTTGTTTTGCTTAACATGGATATGTGTTTCAGTTTTCTCTGCCTCTTCCCTGAAGTTTCATTTCTCAAAGCAAAGTGAAGCCCCATTTAGTAAGAACAGTATCTGATAAAAGCAAGTAATCCTTTTAGTCTGCAATTCCATTCTTTTTAACAATCCTTTCTTCTGTGCTAATAAGGGCTACTTTATTTCCTCCTTTCTCAATTTTGGCCTATTAATGTTGCCCTTTTCTTTCACTAGTTCATCTTTTTGAGCAGACGTTTTGACCTTTCTGTGGAGCAGGTTTCCTTCTTTATACCATAACTGTTCCAACACCTTGACATATTTTTGTCTAAAACATCAAATGGAAGATCAGTAGAAAAAGGAGAATCCAAAGTAATTGTTTCAGAAAGAAAGACAGAAACTATGATCCGCCACGAACCTACAATGGTTTCTCCACTTTTTCTGCACCTGAGAACCCTCTTTTTTCTCTGTTCCTGAACATGGGTTACTGGGTTTTCTCATTAATAAAGAATGAAAATGAATTTTCTTATGACTTCTGTTGCCCCTACATCTATGTTTACCTCACCCGGATATATTTCTTGTCAAACCCAGAAAATTAAACAAGATCAGATCAAATGTTTTCCATTTTATTTTATTTTATTTTACTTTAATTGAATAATAAAACAAAAATAGTTCCACTCAGAAGAGTTGAAACTAAAAAGCACCCCATGAGCATTATTGGCTTATTGCATCAGATTCAACCATGTTCTAAACTATCATTATGTTCACCATATTAGAATAGGTAGTTGAGACTTCGAATTTGAGAATTGAGATGACCTGCCTCTCTAATTAAATATAGCAAGGAGGTCTTTTTAGTGATTCAATGCACATCAGGAGCATTTTCTCTATAGTTCAGGTGGACATGTCGTCGGTTATGGGAGTTAACCAAGATCAATAAAAGCAATTTTTTTTCTTCTAGTGGCAACATGTTTACCTAAATCAGCAAGTTGAATCAGTTGAGAACATTGTTTTAAAACCCAGAAAACCCCATTTCGACAAATCTCGAAGACAGCAAGTAGGAGACCAAGAACATGTGCAAGATACAGGAGAGCTGACTACCACATGGCCTGGCCGCACTTAACTGCACAAGATAGCAGTTGGAGTGATGGATGGAATCAGATTCCATTGTTTTGTTCTGATAAATTTAAGCAATCAAATAAAGATTTTCATCCATTCTTTACTCTTTTCAACAATTCCAAAAAACTTCCAGATTCCAGCTTATTTTTATCGATCTGAGGGAGGGAATTGGTGTAATTTCCTGAGTCCAAAGTCAAGAGGGCTTGAAGTAGATGTGAAAACTCACAGTGCTGGCTGGCTGGCTAGCTAGCTCTTAATGTAATAGTTCATGGCAATCTGAATCACCCTGCATGCCATTAAGGGTTCTGTAAGTATTTTTCTGGTTCAGGAAATTGTTCCATTAATCACGCATTAGATGTTCTACAACTACCACATGGTCCATTGCGTTTTTATTCCTTGAAACACACCCAACTCATAATGGCATATATGCCTTCAGTAATTTGGTTCGTTTGGGTTGTCAGATTGACATTTGTCGGGGCCATAAATTGATTTAGGTTGGATTCTGAGAGAGACTTTAACAATCTGGGGAGAGGGAGTGATGAGGGTTTGTTTTGTGGGACATGGAAGATCAATCTTTAAGGGTTGGGTCTCATGGTTTGTGGTTAAGGAAAAATTCTGAATTATCAAGGGAGCAAGAGATCTAGTATAAATGTTTCCCAGTTAGGAGAATCAAGAGCACATTTGAAGCATAAGAAATTACAGATGGAAGAATTGGGTTTCAAACTATAACAATAATCATTTTCAAGAATATATGGGGAAGCACACGTACAGGTTTATTTTAGAAGATTGATTAATTTCCTTTTCTCCCACTCGATCCCTATAATAATAAAGTCTCTTCCGAAAAAACAGTTTGATAATCATAGTCATGCACTATTGATGACAAGATTATTTAGAAGGATGCAAGCCATACAGACCTTTATGGTTAGCAATTCTCCAACGATCGAGAATGCTAAAAACGACAATGATCATGACCTCTCACCATTCAATCATCTATATATTTAATGGAGTTTTGATTTTATTCAGGAAATCTCATTTCTGAGTCTAATTAAAACTGACCCACGTACGATAGCCTGATAAATCATTCTCAAGCAAAAAGAGAGGGAAAAGAAGTTGCAAAGTTTCAAGCAAATTTCCTTTTTTCTGCTGGAATGAATTGAGCATGTCAAAATTCAGATAGGGTTATCGATCTGACTCTCTGCATCATCTAAGGGTGCAAGCTTAAACAGTCAAAGAAGGGGTGGTGGTCGCCAAAGGTGGGGGAATTTCCGGTGAGGTGTAGGTTGGGTACACAGTGAGTGAGAGGGGTTGGGTTCTAGTTTGCTCCACAAGGCCCACAGGGAGTTTTATTGGTAAATTTGAAAAATTAAGTGAGGTTTTATAAAATAAAACAACTTATATTTTCCTTCACCTTTGGGCAAAATGATCATTTTAATCTCAAAATTAACAGGAAAAGTAACACTGGGTAACTTGTAATATTTCAAGTTCATCAGATTAGGCAACATGTAATATTGGTCATTTAAGTAGACAAACAAGAGTTTGCGCCTAACTTAAGTTGGTAAAACAAAAAAATTAAAATAAATAAATAAAAACTCTTAAAAAAAAAAGGGCTCTTAGTCAAAGAGGTTTCCAAGGTATTGTGCGATCCATTACTAACTTGGTATTAACCATCGATCCAAACCAGAATTGCATGCTCAACCAAAACCCTTTGAAAATATGGTTCACTTCTGTTTCGAGCTCACACAAGTAACAAAATTCGCAGCCTCATAGCCAGTAAACACTTCCCTCTCTCCATGTGCAGTTACCGTTACGCAATGTTTGAACTTTCGAATTCGACTTTTGCAAGCCTTAGTCCTATGAACTATCAATGCAAGCACTAACCCCGTCCGTGTAGCCCACTAGAAGCCTAGTATAGTATACAAAAAACTATAGTGGTCAAAGAAGATTAGAACCTAGGACATCCCGATTACCAAACCGTTTGAGAGTATGCTTGGATCCAATAAACCACCACCCCCATGGTTATCCACGTATGTAGCTTACAGATCAATATATTAATCTTAATGGTTTGTATTGTACCCAAAAAATTTTTTATTGGCTTCTCGAAGATCACAACCTTCAAAGGTTTTGATTTCGGGATCTGAGAAGAATTTTTTTTTACTGCAATTACTTTGCACGATCCTTGTTCCAGTTGAGCTTGGGTTTTAATAGAATGCTTCTATTCAGACAGGATTTTATGAAGATAGTTGGGGCCCCATGGACAAACACCCAAAAGCCCACCTATTTCATATAGTTCTCTTCCCTCAGGGTTTAAAATTTGAGACCTCTACCCTGACTAAGATCCGAGCTCTGAAAATTTGTCTTTAAATTCTAATGACCCATGACTCTCATTTTAACAATCAACCACCCCCAATAATCACCTCAGCTGAATAAAGAATATCCATTTTACTTGGATGAACAACCACCCCCTCAGGGTGGAGAAGATGAGTTGCAATGGGAGGAGATACAGTGGAGATGGGTTGTAAAGGGAGGACTACCGGTGGAGAGAGAGAGTCATGGAAAATGGAAGAGGAATTTTGGCGTCAGGTAAAATAGGGTATGTAGTGTAAATTAGTATACTTTAAACCCTTGAAATGAAAAAATAAAAAATCATATTTACAGGTAAATCCCCTTGATTTGATTTTCAATCGTTCGATCTTATTTTGTTTATGTGGCATGATCACGATGCTGGCTGCTGCAAATAAAAATCCATTATAATATCATTATAGATTTAACCAAAAAAAAGAAAAAAATTAATATTTTATAAGATGTTCTACAACATGATATAGAGACTTTATGTTAATGAAGTGGTTACCAAGAATCATGTATTGTATGTTTTTGTTAAGACAACACCTACTTTTGGCATGATATTTTTTTTTATAATAACTTAATGGCTTTAATCAAAGTCTATCCTTGATTGTTATTTCATTTGGTTTCCTCAAAACCCTTATGTGTTACAAGTAAAGAGAAAATAATAGTATGGAATTTCAAACAATTAGATTGAGACATTAGAGTAAACCAATTTCTTTTTTTTGAACAAAAGAGTAAACCAATTGAAGGAAGCATAAACCTAATACTTGGGTATTTTGGAAAAACGTTATCACCGAAAAAATAGAATTTTTATTTGGATATTTGGGTCCAAAAGAGCACTATTTCAATTCTCTTCGCTTTTGCTATTTCCTTCCATTGGCTTCTCCAGCCCCATAAGCTTTGCGATGACTTGGGAAGCAGCTAGTAGTAAGCAAAGAAGTAAGGGTCTTCCTTTCTCACCTATAGTTCCCTCAGTGTTTTCGCTGCTGAATCGGATAGATGACTGAATAAATATCTGCAAGAGATTGATTTTTGACTAAAGCGCTTGACTGAAAGGTTGGTTTAATCGTTGTGTCGTTATAATAACAAAATACATTAGATTCATTGTTCAGAAGAGTATCAGACTTCAAGCCCTAAAGCGTTCTGTTTATTAGAGTTACTATGTCTCCTAAGACTTAAGTTAAACAAAGAAAGGTAAAGAAACAAGCACTCAAACGAGCTGGGATCCATGTGAAGCTTTATTAAAACAAAAAATGGAGTGTTAGGTTGACCCTACCTGAGATATACTCGAGAAGGAAGTTCAGTCAGATACTGGATCGAAGCAAGCAGAGCCCAGGAATAGGGGGAAGCTCATCATAGAACAGTCTTCTACAGCTCAAGTTGGAGCTTTCAGGGAACATTCTCGCCTTTGGTCTTTCTTCCTCTAAAACAAGCTTTCTTAAGATCGAACAATCAATGGCGAGTACCTTCGAGATCTGGGCTGTCAAGTCTCTCAATAAGTCATCTGGTTTTAGGCACTTTGTGGTATGCTTTCAAAATTGTATTTTAATGGAAGATAAAATACTGTTTTGTTTTTTAATTTTTATTATACTATTTGAATTTTAATGCATGAATATATGCTAGAGTTTCTCTCAGAGATTAGAAGAAATTGATATCAATGTCTTTCGAAGTTTCGACCCGGTTAAAGCAGAGCCTTATGAGGGGTCTTCTTTTTTCTGAGACTGCCTCATTGAATGGTGGATAAATTCTTTTTCTTTCTTTACTCTGTTTGAAGATTGTACCAATATTACAGTGCCGTTATGAAATAGTATTCCGGACTTAATTATCGTTCTATTGAGGCATGCAGTTATTCTACTATTCTTTTCTGTTATGGAAAGTTAGTGCAACATATAGCTATAAAAGATGGTGAAGTTTGGAGTTCCAATTGCCAGCAGTTGTTATAATACGAATTACAAGTGTGAGCTATGGTTTGAAGACTACCAAAAACACTGAGTCCCACATATATGCTCCTCCAACTTTGCTTCCAGACCGAGGCCAATCTTAGACCCGTCGATGCAAGCTCTCACACTGGTGAAGCCTTAGTAACAGTATAGGCCACAGGAGGATCTGATCGCTTTGAAGTAATCATGGATTTGAAAGGAGGAAAGGCGTCTGGTCAAAAATAGTTTCGCTTCGAAGCGATGTGGTTTGCACACCTTGAGTGCAAACACGTAGCTACTGAGGCTTAGCAATCTCCAATGTTTGAATCTACCACAGAGAAGTACAATTCAAGACTGTAAGGTGTACAAGGGCCTTCTCTTGATGGAAACAAAGAATCTTTTGGCAATCTGCACAACAACATAAAGAAATTAAGAAGAGACTTAGAGAACATTCAATCCCACCCATCTGAGGATATAGAAGCCAAGGTAGTGGATAAACTTAACAACTGGACATCGAGCTTGAGAGAGGAGATTTTCTGGAGACAAAAAATCTCGGATTTCTTGGTTGAAAGAGGCCAACAAGAACACACGTTTCTTTCACCTCCCCATCCTCCAAAGGCAAAATAGAAACAAAATCTTAAAATTGAGGTTAGCTTCAGGCAAATGGACAAAAATGGAAGATGAGGTACTACGAAAATACTGGCATGCTATCAAATGATCTACACTATTAAGGTAGTTGATGAAGATGCCCTTAACATGGTCCTAGAGACAATTAATCCCAGGGTCACTGAGACTACAAATGAATTTCTAACTTGGACTCCTGCCGATGATGAAGTCCACAAAGTTGTGATGGATATGGCGCCTCTAAAATCACCTTGGGAAGATGGTCTTCTAGTTGTGTTCTACACTTCTACTAGAAGTACTGGGACGGCACGAAACAAGACATAAGTGACATAGTTAAGGAATTTTTCCTTTCAGGTAACCTTCCGATCACACTTAATGCCACTGTCCCATGTTTTTTTCCCAAAGGTATATCTGTGACACCCAGCCCAAATCTAGCCCGAAGACCCGATCTGTTTTGGGTGAAGTAAGGTTTGTTTAATGTTGACTTTGAAGTTTGACCGTGATTTCAGTTTTACTATCTTTAAAAATCTTAGGAAGATGTCTTTGTAGGCCATCTCAGTAGAAGATATGGTGTTTGACTCAAAACCCATGGATATTGATGATGGTGTTTCCTTATGGAAACCTTATTTGATTTGGAGTTGAACTGCTCGTTTGTGAAGAAGAACTTGGTTGATGGGCCTAAAGCTTAGTTGGACCTGGTTTGAAGACTTCCCTCCATACTAGATAAGTAATATGATGTGTTGAAAGAAGCCCATCCAAAAATATTGAAGTTAGGCCCATTAAATCCTTTGTTTTGAATAAGTTGTCCAGGCAGTGGCATTTTGGTAAATATCTGTTTTGAAGGTTTTCAAAAGCTTTATTTCTTTTAATTTCGTGGTAAACTATTCCCACCATGTTTCTAAACCTCTAGATAGTGTGGGATCGACCTTTGAACTTCCTTTTTGGCAACCAATCAACTACCGGGGGCAGTTTGGTCAGTTTGGTGAAACCCTAGTAATTCTTGGACTCTTTGTGATATTTAAAAGGAGGAACTCCATGTTTTTCAATCTCAATCTGTTTCTAAGCCTTGGGAGAACGTGGGTAGATCCCTAGAACCTCTCCTTCGAAGCCAAGGAAGATCCTCAAGTATCTGTTCAGGTTTCTTTAGCGGTTTCTCTTCTAAAAAGGTTGGTGTGCAATTCGTTTCTTCTTTAATTCATTATTTCTTCTCTACTTCTGATATTATGATTTTGAGAAGGGTATTACACTGCTGTAATGACCTCTTCTTTAATTCTTTTAGCCCTAGAGTGAATTCCACAATTCACTCTATGTTCTTGAAAGCCATATGGCGATGATTCTTGAATTTGATTCCACCAAAGCTCTTAATGATACTTTCCCTAATTTTCTACCTATCTTTATGATTGTGGGGAAGGTCTCATATTATTACCATGACCTTCCCTTGTGTCCTCATGATTGAGGAGTTGATCCCTAATTTTCCTTGGACCATTGGAAACCAAAAGGGTGAGATTTTGAGGGGAAATTCTTGGGTAACTTTCATGAGAGGGTAACTAATTGGCAACTCTTCTATTTTCTATTAATTCTTTGGACTCTCCCCAAAACCTTTCTTGACTGTAAATTCCTTGCCCTAAGGGTGAATCTTTATTCTCCCTAGTCTTTTCGTGGGATACACGGCTTCTTGTTAGTAAATCCTTAATTGTATGATTTGAATTTCTTTCCTTTCACTTTAATTGTGAACCTTATTTTTCTCTCATTGGTAGACCCTTCCTAATTCCATTCTTTATTTTGAAATACTAATGAGATATTCCTTTATCTATCTTGGGTTGTTTTTGTGAGAATTAATTATGGGTAACTCTCATGAGAGGTAACCAACTCTTATGAGAGGTAACCATATATGAAACCCTATTGTTCTTTTATTTGTTGCAAACTTCCCAACACCTTTTCAGATTGTGCATTCTTTGTTTCTCTTTCCCTTGGGAAAATCTTGATTCTTTGTTTCTCTTTCCCTTGGGGATATTTGTGTAAACCTAAACTTGATCACTATATTTTCTTCATGATCCATGTTTAACCTAATTAGGATTTCTAATTATTCTTTCTTCATTCTTGTTCTTGATTGAGATTAGGAAAAAGATGATGCATCCTTGCAACCATCTATTCCATGATCTCATTCTATTCTTTGAGATCTATGATCATCATCATGATCTAACCCTAGCTAATAGATTCTTGAAACCTTAACCCTAACCCTTGAATGATCTTTCTGGAAACCTCTTGTAACCTTCCATGTGAGGGAAACCTCATGGGTAATGTTTCTATTAACCTAAACTATATTTCCTATGATTTCTTGTTATTTTCTTGATAACAATCATTCCCTCTATTTCCGTGATCATAACCTTTTCATGAGCCATATGTTATGATGAAACCCTAACCCCTTTATTATTGACCTATTGAGATTGATTTTTCGGACTATGATCTCCCCCATGTCTTCATTTGGGTTAGGTTGTACTTGGTCATCAACCCCATAAGCAAAGCACCCTTGTATAGCAATATACATGGGGGCGGTTGCTAGTGGCGGTCGATTGAACTAAGCGACCGCCTGGAGCGACCGCCCGGTCTGTTTTCGGGGTTTTGCCCTATTTTGTCCCCTGTTCGTTATAAATAGCATCCCTCACCCTATTAACGCATTATTATGTTCGGGATTGCTATTTTGGGCGATTAGGCGGCTGTGGAAACGTGCTGGATTCAGGTCTGAAGTGCTGTTAATGATATGAAACCTTTTCTCTTCTCTTCTTGGTAATTCTGATTAAGGTAATGAATCTCCATCTGCAATTCTCTTCTTTTAACCTCTAATTGATATGAACCCATTCCCTTTTTGTTAGTGGTTACCCATTTGATTTGTTGTACTCCCTTTCCAATGTTCTTGATGAGATCCTGTCCAGAAACGAATCCCTGCATTTGTTAATGGATAAATCCAGTCAAGGGGAGTGTTTCTGGGTAATCCATTTATGATAATTGTTCGGTTCCTTTTCACCTAGTGTCTCTTGGAGTGTTAGATTCGAGACTTTGGCCATGATCACTCGAAATCCGGATTGAAAACGGATGATCAGAAGCCTGAGTTTCGAATTTGAAACTCTCTGTTTTTGGGGCGGTCACTAGTGGCGGTCGCTCGACCTAAGCGACGGGCTCAAGCGACCGGCTGGTTTCCAGTGTCTGTGTAAGTTTAATTTTGGATTTGTTTTGACTCTTGACTCTTATATATTCTTAAAACCCTATGCCTAGGTGTTCTCTGTTTCAAGTAAAAGTCTTATAATAGTTTCTGGAATTCAAGTTAGAGGAATTTTACATAATTACAGGTAAGGACATGCATTCTTATTTATATGCAATTACATATACATGATGATTCTGTTGTTCTATTTACTATTCTTTGATCATGTGTGACACCCAGCCTAAATCTAGCCCGAAGACCCGATCTGTTTTGGGTGTTGTAGGTTTTGTTTAATGTTGACTTTGAAGTTTGACCGTGATTTCAGTTTTACTATCTTTTAAAATCTTAGGAAGCCATGTCAGACCTTTCCCTTAGAGTTAATCCAATGTCCCAAAATGAGGAAGATGTCTTTGTGGGCCGTCTCAGTAGAAGATATGGTGTTTGACCCAAAACCCATGGATATTGATGATGGTGTTTCCTTATGGAAACCTTACTTGATTTGGTGTTGAACTACTTATTTGTGAAGAAGAACTTGGTTGAGGGACCTAAAGCTTAGTTGGACCTAGTTTGAAGACATACCTCCATACTAGGTAAATAGTATGATGTGTTGAAAGAAGCCCATCCAAAAATATTGAAGTTAGGCCCATTAAATCCCTATTTTTGAACAAGCTGTCCAAGCAGTGGTATTTTGGTAAATATCTGTTTTGAAGGTTTTCAAAAGCTTTATTTCTTTTAATTTCGTGGTACACTATTCCCACCATGTTTCTAAACCTCTAGATAGTGTGGGATCGACCTTTGAACTTCCTCTTTGGCAACCAATCAACCAATAGGGTCAGTTTGGTCAGTTTGGTGAAACCCTAGTAACTCTTGAACTCTTTGTGCTATTTAAAAGGGGGAACTCCATGTGTTTCACTCTCAATCTGTTTCTAAGCCTTGGGAGAACGTGGGAAGATCCCTAGAACCTCTCCTTCGAAGCCAAGGAAGATCCTCTAGTATCTGTTCAGGTTTCTTCAGCGGTTTCTCTTCTAAAAGGTTGGTATTCAATTCGCTTCTTCTTTAATTCATTCTTTCTTCTCTACTTCTGATTTTTTGATCATGAGAAGGGTATTACACTACTGTAATGACCTCTTCTTTAATTCTTTTAGCCCTAGAGTGAATCCCCCAATTCACTCTATGTTCTTGAAGCCATATGGCGATGATCCTTGAATTTGATTCCACCAAAGCTCTTAATGATACTTTCCCTAATTTCCTACCTATCTTTATTATTGTGGGGAAGGTCTCATATTATTATCATGACCTTCCCTTGTGTCCTCATGATTGAGGAGTTGATCCTTGTTTTTCTTTGGAACAATTGGCAACCCTTCTATTTTCTATCAATTCATTTGGACCCTCCCCAAAACCTTTCTTGATTGTAAATTCTTTGCCCTAAGGGTGAATCTTTATTCTCCCTAGTCTTTTCGTGGGATACACGGATTCTTGTTAGTAAATCCCTAATTGTATGGTTTGAATTTATTTCCCTTCACTTTAATTGAGAACCTTATTTTCTCTCATTGGTAGACCCTTTCTAAGTCCATTCTTTATTTTGAAATACTAATGAGATGTTCCTTTATCTATCTTGGGTTGTTTTTGTGAGAGTTATTTATGGGTAACTCTCATGGGAGGTAACCAACTCTCATGGGAGGTAACTATATATGAAACCCTATTGTTCTTTTATTTGTTGGAAACTCCCCAACACCTTTTTCAGATTGTGCATTCTTTGTTTCTCTTTCCCATGGGTGAATCTTGATTCTTTGTTTCTCTTTCCTTTGGGTGATATTTGTGTTAACCTAAACTTGATCATCTATGTTTTCTTGTATTATTGGCTATCAATTTATTTCCCTTCATCCGGTGCTCTCAACCTTTTCATTGGGAGCCAAAAAAGGGTGAAATCCTAACCTCTTGGATCAAACCAAGAACCCTTAGTTTGATCTTGTTAGCAGCCAATCAATGTGTTTTCTTTACTAAAATTGTAACCTATCAGTCTCTAATTCTTTATCCTTGATCACACTATATTTTCTTCATGATCCATGTTTAACCTAATTAGGATTTCTAATTATTCTTTATTTGTTCTTATTCTTGATTGAGATCAGGAAAAAGATGATGCATCCTTGCAACCATCTATTCCATGATCTCATCCTATTCTTTGAGATCTATGATCATCATCATGATCTTAACCCTAGCCAAATAAATTCCTTGAAAACCCTAACCCTTGAATGATCTTTCTGGAAACCACTTGTAACCTTCCATGTGCGGGAAACCTCATGGGTAATGTTTCTGTTAACATAAACTAGATTTCCTATGATTTCTTGTTATTTTATTGATAACAATCATTCCCTCTCTTTCCGTGATTATAACCTTTTCATGAGCCATATGTTATGATGAAACCCTAACCTGTTTGTTACAAACCTATTATGATTGATTTTTCGGACTATGATCTCCCCCATGTCTTCTTTTGGGTTAGGTTGTACTTGGTCTTCAACCCCATGAGCAAAGAACCCTTGTATAGCAATATACATGGGGGCGGTTGCTAGTGGCGGTCGATTGAACCAAGCGACCGCCTTAAGCGACCGCCCGGTTCTGTTTTCGTGGTTTTGCCCTCTTTTGCCCCCTGTTCGTTATAAATAGCATCCCTCGCCCTATTAACGCATTATTATGTTCGGGATTGCTATTTTGGGCGATTAGGCAGCAGTGGAATCGTGCGGGATTCAGGTCTGAAGTGCTGTTAATGATATGAAACCTTTTCTCTTCTATTCTTGGTGATTCTGATTAAGGTAATGAATCTCCATCTGCAATTCTCTTCTTTTTAACCTCTGATTGATATGAACCCATCCCCTTTTTGTTAGTGGTTACCCATTTGATTTGTTGTACTCCCTTTTCAATGTTCTTGATGAGATCCTGTCCAGAAACGAATCCCTGCTTTTGTTAATTGATAAATCCAGTCAAGGGGAGAGTTTCTGAGTAATCCATTTATGATAATTGTTAGGTTTCTTTTCACCTAGTGTCTCTTGGAGTGTTAGATTCGAGACTTTGGCCATGATCACTCGAAATCCGGATTGAAAACGGATGATCGAAGCTCGAGTTTCGGATTTGAAACTCTGTTTTTTGGGCGGTCACTAGTGGCGGTCGCTCAACCTAAGCGACCGGCTCAAGCGACCGGCCGGTTTCCAGTGTCTGTGTAAGTTTGATTTTGGATTTGTTTTGACTCTTGACTCTTATATATTCTTGTAACCCTCTATATAGGTATTCTCTATTTCAAGTAGAAGTCTTATAATAGTTTCTGGAATTCAAGTTAGAGGAGTTTTACATAATTACAGGTAAGGACATGCATTCTTGTTCATATGCAATTTCATATACATGATGATTCTGTTGTTCTATTTACTATTCTTTGATCATGTAACTTGCTGTAATTGTATAAAGCATGTGAATCTTATTATACACTTGCTGTTTGTGGTATTCCTTGATGTACTTCATCTTTTATGATATTGCACAACTGTTCATGATATGATAAAGAGTGATGTAGTGTGATTGTGATGGAAGGGGTATTCCTTTGGGATATCTTAGCTTGGGATATCAGAAGGCTGTGGAATGGGACACATGCCTGCTGATGTCTCTAGCACTATCATGATTACTGGATGACATACTTAGGAGAGTCTAGAATTGCATGGCTAGGTACCCCACATGCTATTACCCTTTCGGCAGGGGAATTGAAGCCGGGTGACCCGTGACAATGGTGACGTGACTATGTTTCATCCAACAGGCGGTAACCAGTCCGTGCGGAGACTCGGTGGTCCACTATTGGTCATGTAATGGTAGGGTTGCATATGTTAGGGTTGGGCTCATGGACGTCCAAGGAGCGGACCGGGTGTCGCGAGGAGTCATGAGAGCATCCGCCCCAATAATATGTGGATGACCATAGGGTTAAGGAGTGGAGTCCAACAGGAGGTAGCCGATCCGTGAGGATTCTTACTCCTAGGTTGCGAAGGATACTTGAACCGAGTTGGTTGGTGCCATAGGGGAAGTATCTGGACTTCATATAGTATGTTACCATTATGACCTTGCATTGGATTAGAAACCCCGACATGCGCCGGTACTCATTGCCAATGGTCGTGGTGAGAGAGTGTTGACTTAACCCCCAACCACGGTTTTGAGAGCCGGTGTGGACTTACCCCTTTGCCCAGGATCCCTACAGAGGTAACCGGTCCTTGCCGGATCGGAGTGATGAGACTTACCCAAAGTAGGGCTGGTGTATATCTTAAAGCATGTCAGCTTATATAGACTTGCATAGTTAGATCTTAGTAGCATTCATATTTCTGCATACCATCCATATCATTTCATCTGTGCATTCGTGGATTGTATTGACATATATATGAGAATTGCTTGTTCCTTACTGAGTTCGTTGGAACTCATTCCTTTCATTGTATGTATTATATAAACTGTACAGATGGTTGCACAACATCGGAAGTTGGAGATGATTCGTATGAAAGAGCCTTCTCGTTTGAAGCTGATGTGGCACAGACAGTAGTACATGGACTTGCAGAGCATGAAGCCTCCTGAAGATGAAGATTATCTAGTTATTTATTTTGCTTCCGCTGAACTCGATATTACATTTGATTCTTGATTCTTTCCTTTGATTATTTCTTGGATATTTATCGGAGTATTTGGACTCCTGTAACCTGTTTATTAATTATTGCACTATTCTTGCTCTTGATTATCTGTATTTGTATTTATTATTATTGATAGACTAAAACCATGGATCCTGTGACGGTTCACATCCGCGGGTTGTCGGGCGGTTAACCGGGCCTGGCGGGCGGGGTGTGACATCATGTAACTTGGTGTAATTGTATAAAGCATGTGAATCTTATTGTACACTTGCTGTTTGTGGTATTCCTTGATGTACTTCATCTTTCATGATATTGCACAACTGTTCATGGTATGATAAAGAGTGATTGCAGTGTAGTTGTGATGGAAGGGGTATTCCTTTGGGATATCTTAGCTTGGGATATCAGAAGGCTGTGGAATGGGACACATGCCTGCTGATGTCTCTAGGACTATTATGATTACTGGATGACATACTTAGGAGTGTCTAGAATTGCATGGCTAGATACCCCAAATGCTATTACCCTTTCGGCAAGGGAATTGAAGCCGGGTGACCCGTGACAATGGTGACGTGACTATGCTTCATCCAACAGCAGTAACCAGTCCGTGCGGAGACTCAGTGGTCCACTGTTGGTCATGTAATGGTAAGGTTGCATATGTTAGGGTTGGGCTCATGGATGTCCAAGGACCGGACCGGGTGTCGTGAGGAATCATGAGAGCATCCGCCCCAATAATATGTGGATGACCATAGGGTTAAGGAGTAGAGTCCAACAGAGGTAGCCAGTCCGTGAGGATTCTTACTCCTAGGTTGCGAAGGATACTGAACCGAGTTGGTCGGTGCCATAGGGGAAGTATCTGGACTCCATATAGTATGTTACCATTATGACCTTGCATTGGATTAGAAACCCCGACATGCGCCAGTACTCATTGCCAATGGTCGTGGTAAGAGAGTGTTGACTTAACCCCCAGCCACGGTTTTGCGAACCAGGTGTGGACTTACCCCTTTGCCCAGGATCCCTACAGAGGTAACCAGTCCTTGCCGGATCAGAGTGATGAGACTTACCCAGAGAAGGGCTGGTGTATCAGCTGTTAGAGACTTGCATAGTTAGATCTTAGTAGCATTCATATTTCTACATATCATCCATATCATTTCATATGTGCATTCGTGGATTGTATTGACATATATATGAGAATTGCTTGTTCCTTACTGAGTTCGTTGGAACTCATTCCTTTCATTGTATGTATTATATAAATTGTACAGATGGTTGCACAACGTCGGAAGTTGGAGATGATTCGTATGAAAGAGCCTTCTCGTTTGAAGCCGATGTGGCACAGACAGTGATACATGAACTTGCAGAGCATGAAGCCTCCTGAAGATGAAGATTATTTAGTTATTCTTTTTGCTTCCGCTGAACTCGATATTACATTTGATTCTTGATTCTTTCCTTTGGTTATTTCTTGGATATTTATCGGAGTATTTGGACTCCTGTAACCTTTTTATTAATTATTGCACTATTCTTGCTCTTGATTACATATATTTGTATTTATTATTATTGATAGACTAAAACCATGGATCCTGTGACGGATCGCACCCACAGGTCGTCGGGCGGGTAACCGGGCCCGGCGGGCGGGATGTGACAATATCAGCCTGAGGGGGTAGCCCAATACCTCTCGATTAGCTTATGTAATGTGATTGTTAAAATCATCACTAAGGTTATGGCCACCTGCCTGAAATCCATTCTACGTTCAGTTATCTCACCCAATCAGTCAGCTTTTGTCTCGAGCGTCTAATTACAGATAATCACAGTCTATCAGTACCTTAGACAAAAGAAAAAAGGAAGAAGAAATGGGTTGCTATCAAAATGGACATGACAAAAGCCTACGACAGATTGGAGTGGCGATTTGTCGAGCAGGTCCTATTGAAATTGGGATTTTCCTCTAGGTGGGTAGGGATAGTTATGTCATGTATCTCTTCAATTACATATGACTTGCTTATCAATGGGAGTTTGACGGGTGCAGTCACACCTACCCGGGGTACGCCAAGGCGATCCCCTATCTCAAGCTTTGTTCGTGTTATGTTTAGAAGCCCTCAGTTCTATTCTACATAGGGCCGAGCATGTGGGTATCATCAAAGGAGTAAAGGTGCATAACAGGACTGCCCCCGAAACCACTTGCTCTTTGCTGATGACAGCCTCTTGTTCTCTGAAATAAATGTACAAGAAATCCATAATCTTCAAGGTTGCTACAACCTGTACTGTCGAGCCAGTAGTCAGTAAGTAAACTGCAACAAATCAACCCTCACATTTAGCACTAACACTCACAGCAGATTCGAACGTTGGTTTTCCAGGATTCTTAAATATCTTATTGGTTGGCGAAAAAGTATCTTGGACTCCTGTCCACTTTGGAATCGTCTTAAATCTTCTCCTATTCAGCCCACGGATGTTGAAAAAGTTTTTTTCTCCCAAAAGTGTTTTTTATCTTGGACTCCCGTGATCCGACTCCTTGGTATTTCAAAAAATGAATTATTTCAAGATATCATAGGCAAAGTGGAAAACAAAATGCAGTCCTGGAAACAACAACTACTGTTGTCTCCTGCAGGCAAAGAGACACTGATCAAATCTGTGGCCTTTTAATACAATAGATATGCCTCCTCGCATTTTAAGCTCCCTGCTAGTCACCACGCTTCTATAAGAAAAGCAACTGCAAATTTCTACTGGGGGGAATCATATAGAGGATCCAAGACTCATTGGGTTTCTTGGGGAAGATTATGCAGATCCAAGGAGATGGGAGGACTGGAGTTCAAGGATCCTCAAATGCACAACAAGGCTCTTTTGGGGAAGGTAGCATGGAAATTTCTTCAAGAACCTGACTCTTTGTGGGCTTCCTACATGAAAAGTATCTATTTCCCAAACACAGATTTTTTGCAGGTTCGCTTGGAATCAAAACCTTCATAGGCTTGGAGAAGAATTCTTGAATGAAGGAATCCAATAATAGGAGGAATTATTTGGACTATTGGGGACACAAGTCAAATTGATGCAGTGAATGATAGATGGATTCCATCCACTGAGGAGTATAAACCACGGTGGCTTCCCCCTTAACAGATGCAGGAAGTCTCTATGTTTCAGATCTCATTGACCCAGATTTGAGAGTATGGAAGAAGGAAAGGGTGGAGTCCATATTTCAAGATCTGATCACAGAATTTGGATGAGATCGAGATATGGGAAATATAATGTGAAAACAGGTTACCACTTTATCTGTAATACCAGAGACCTAAGAGCGCTTCTCAAGGTAACATCGTGGGGCTTCCCACAGCCTCAACTATTGCTAAGATGGTCTGGAAACAAATCTGGAGTCACCCCATCGTGCATAAGCTAAAAGCCTTTCTCTGGAAAGCAACAGCAGGTGGCCTCGCCACAGGTACAAACATGGTCAAGAGGCAAATGAGAATCGATCCCCTATGTCCACTATGCTTGATCTAGATGGAGTCCACATCACATCTGCTTCTTGAGCCCAATCGACTGCATCACTACAAGGTTTCATCGAACAATGGCCCATCATCTTTAATTTCTCCAAGCGAGATTCTAAGTTAGCAAAAACCTTATTGCATGTATCTGCTGGCAAATCTGGCTGGCGCAGAACGAGAAAATCTTCAATGGCAAACTACAAAGTAGTCCTACAGAAGCACTACAAATGGCTGAGAAAGAGCAACGGAGTTTTCAAATGTTATGTAATGGAGCTCCAACAGACTCTGTTGAAGACTTGGAACCCCTCCGAATGGGCACTTCAAACTAAATGCAGACGCATTGATATCTAAGAAAGGTGGGGAAATTGGCTTTGTTGTGACTTGTGAAGGACAGCCCAGGCTCCCCGATTTTGGCGGGTTCAGATCCCATCGAGCTTAGCTCACCTCTACAAGGAGAAGCACCAGCCCTGCGAAGAAGGCTTCTGCACACACTAACTGAAGATTTACATCACGTTTGGGTTGAATCAGCAAACAAGGAGCTCATCACGCTAATCATGGGAAACCAAACCCCCCATTTAAATTGCCCAAGTTCTAGAGGACATCCAACAGCTTAGGCCTTGTTTTTTTTCTGATAATTATGCACATGTTTTCAGGGAAGAAAATGTGATAGCTGACCCCTTAGCTAAGAGGGCCGTGTCTTCATCGTGTGAGACAGTATGGCCAATTTCCGATCCTTCTATCTCTGATCTATGTAGGTCAGACTCCTTGTGTTTTTCACGATTGAATGAATGGTCAAGTTTTCTACCCAGAAAAGAAAGAACAAGAAAATCTGGACCCCTCTACACCTAACCCGAAACCAATTTGGTTGGCAAGGAAATCATATTTCATAAACAACACAGGTACACAACACATTGAATCCATGAGAACACAAAAACTACCTCTGGTGCAGTACAACTACATGCAATGTCCATAAACAGCTCAAGGGAGTACATAACAACAACGGATTCACAAACTACCACTCTGGTGCAGTACAACAACATGCGGAGTCCATAAACAGCTCGAGGGAGTAGAGAACAACAGCTTAGGCCTAGATGTCTAAATGTATCTCTTACACAACAAACCTACTACTTGTGCCATATGGAGAAACAGCCTCCTGAAGATTCTTCAATTCGTTCCCTGGGTCAACAGCGTCCAATGAACTGGGAAGAAATCAAAATGACACAAAATAAGAACAAGAAATCTTCCACCAGTAAATGAAGGTAAAATAGATGATATTACAAATGAACTAATAGATGGTAAAATGAACTACAATGAACTTAATCAATTTCAACATGTAGAAAAATAAAAGAGAAACTATACCTTGTAGAAGCCCAATATATTTAGCGATCTGCAAATGTTGATGACTATCGTACCAACCACCCAGGAAGATGGCACCGTAGGATTCACATTGACCCAACAAACTAGAAAGAAGGGGACGGAAAACAACCTAGAAAGCAGAAGAGGTGAAAAACAAACTATATTGCTCCCCACTTTTCCATCATAAAAAAGCTGAAAAAGCGGTGAAGGCGAGATGCAACACCCTTACAACATACGAACGGACCAAGAGTTTAGCAATTAAAAGAAAAAAGACAGTTACAACGAAAGGAAGTTGAACACTTATCATCTGGGTAGTAGCCAATGCAGGCGAAGTTGGATGAACATGGAAATGACTCACTAGGAGTGAACATCTAGCATCTAAGCAGCCAATTCAGGCAATCTGGGACGAAGTAGAAGAGGAGATTAAGCAGAAGTTGAAAGTGTATTGTCTAAACACAAACCTGGATGGGTAGTATATAATAGACAGAAGAGTGATACTCCAGAAGAGGGAAATAGACTGACATATACTGAAAAATATTGACTGTAAAGAAAAGTATAGAACTATAGAGAGGGCTACAAGAAGCAACGACCCTACAGTATTCACATAGGAAATAGAAACTCACACCACGTACATCAATTGCTGCAGCTAAATTAGGAGGTTGACGAAGAAAATAAGTAACTGACTGCTCCTTTGCCCCAACACTTGTGCAGGAAGCGAAGCAGAGACTAGCAAGTAAGAGTAAGTTATATATGTACAAACTAACACTAACCCAAGTTGCAGGGTTGGTTTATTTACAGTGTCCAGAACCTCCATTATCAATCTTCGGTGATATCAAGGTGGAGAATACGACGCAGATCCCTAGTAGCCGAGTCAGTGCTGAGAAAGAAACTATTTGAAGAACACTGCGGTTCCCTTGAGGGTGAAGACGGAGCGGACCTGGCAATGGGGCGCACTGTTATCTTCGAGGATGAAGATGCGACATCAAGCGACACACTTCGCTTTTGCCGGAGTGAAAATTTAGGGATCGGCAAAGAACTAGGAGGAGGTGAGTTCGAATAAGTTGGCCCAGCCCAGAGCTCACAATAAGTTAGGTCATCACTAAAAGACCTTTCAACCTTTGTGGCCTTGATTTTGATAGGAATGGAGCTGCTTTTTCCATTACTTTTCGACTGCTGCTTCCCATCTTCACAGCGAGTTTTATCCGGCGATGGAGTTCGCGGAGGAGACCATCCCTTACTAATCGCAGCAGGACCGTCAAAGGGCTTCCGAGGGCTAGGTAGAATACCTCCACCAGATTGAAAAGTTCTACAATTGATCTCACTGAAGCTTCTGGATGGAGGAGAACCAAATCCATTATGGATACTTGTCTTGCTACTGCTGTAATACTGATTCCGATGCTGCACAACAACGAGTGTTTCCATTTTGGCTTATCAGTGATTCCAGGAAACTTGACCAAGATTTACCGATTAGGAATCAATAAAGGTCCTTAACACCGTAAAACATAGAGAGAAGGCCCAAAGTAAAAAAGATGAGGCCTTGCTCGCCTGCTGCAGCATAGATCAAAGGCTTGAACTTTTAAGATGATCGATTCTCCATAGAAAAATTTATTCAAACTTTGCAGACTTGAAGGTTAAGAGAAAACGCCAGTTAAACCTACTGCTACTCAAAGGATCGGAGATTCGAAGGAAACAATAGAGGTCATCCGTTCAAACTTTACTCTTTTTTTTTTTTTTTTTTTTTGGCTTCTTCCCTGGATTGGGATGATTAATCTAACTGAGATTTCAACGACCTAGAAGCCTGCAAGTATTTCCATCTAAATCGACTAGATCTTCGAACGATAACGCTTACAAACAGAGATCGAGAGGGCAAACTCATTAAAATCTGCAGAAACAACCACATAGCAAAAACCACAGAATCCATTACAACCGAGTGAAATATTTTTCGACAGTGCTTGAAAATAGGCATGAATATCTATAAAACTAAGCAAATTTTAGAAGACATGAAAGATAAGGACAAGGAAAAACAAAGTAAATATCAGAAGTTGCGGATAAAGCAGCACAAATCACCTGATAACAACGATAAAGGCAATCAGATGATGGATCTGGGTTTCGGCAAAGAGAAATCGATGTACAAAAAAACTAATTTCTACCTTCAACGTATGGCTTCCTCTCCAAACGCCTAAGAAACTCCAACCTCTCCAGCTCTAAACAAGAATCGCGGATCTCAAATGACTCTCAGTCATATTTAAAGAGCAGAGACTTCAGAGTGGTGCATGCTCCTCGTGACCATAAAATATTCCTCCATTACTAGAGTATCCCCATATTTTGTTAAAATAACGGAAATGCCATCTGAGCCTGTTTCCATGGTACCTGGAATTGTGCCCTGGTTTTTTCTTCATTTTTTTGGTATGACCTTAATATCCTTATGCACTTAATACTAAAAATGCATTTGGATTCAGGTTCTCTGTGTTCTCACTCGTGTAAAGCCTAATATAAGAATTATCCGTATCGATCAAGGTCTGTCTGAATCCACTATTTGTGAATGTGGAGGGATGGGAACAATGACAAGTTGGGTGGAAATGATCTTCACGTACCTGTAATACCATTTTCTTCTTTGAAAAGAAAAAAAAAATTTGTTTATAGTCATTGGATACTAGAAGACAATGGTAGATCTTCTTTTGATAGTTTCAATAAAAGAAATACCATTATTCATGGATTAGTATAGTCATTTTCCTCCTCTCTAGTAGGATATGAGTCATTTCTTAAATCTTTCCTTTATAACCTGAAAGACTGGTTTTTTGTTTTATGCTTTTGGTCATAAAAAAGACATACTTCTTACCTTATTGAAGATATATTACATATATAGATTGATTAATGGAAAATTTCCAATTTCACCACCTGAGTATAGATCATACTCGCTTCTTCTTAACTTTATTCATTTCCTCTTTTCATGCCATAGCTTGAATACCAAGCATTCATAATTTTAATTCTTGTGTGAATTAAAATTGGCAATTAAATCAAAATAATTATGGTTCCTCATTGAACTCATCAATAATCAGATTAATTATACCATGTGAAAAGAAATGTAAAGCATAATAACTCACTTAATTGTGACAATGAAAGAGTCATACCTGATTTTTGACTGCAATCAATTAATCATAACCCATGAATGATATATTTTACCATTTTTATTGAGGATGTAATTGTACTGTTGGAGATATTGTTATTATCTGGTCTCACGAGGGGCTTTTCAGGTAATTCACTATTATAAAGCAGACAGCCAGACATGTCGGATTGAGTCGGATTGAGTCGGATCCATGAAGTTTATGCAATTGAGTTGTTCCTACGCGTCTGGGCAGAAGTAGATAGACATGAACTAACACGTGTAGGTAACAAGGCACGACTTCGGTCAACAGGTTGGGGCCATAACCGGTAACAAGGTAAGAGAAGAGAAATGTAATGATGAAGGGGTGGGTGGGGCCCACCTGCCCACCAGCTGTCTTGTTATGACTTGGAAATGGTGGTGTGGGCCCTGTGGGGGAAAAAGGTAGAGTGGTGGACCTGTTGTTTGTATTTAAAGTTAAAAGAAAATCTTTATGATCGATCCCTTGCTTGCTTGATGGATTAGAGAATTTACAAAGCGAAAAAGGATGCCAAAGCAGAATGATTTTGCTTTTTTCCGCTAACTTTAGCGTCTATTGCCGGTGAACGGTCAAACAGGGCGCTTAGAAGAGAGTCCCGATCAGCTCTCCCGATGGGTTTTCGACCACACAAAACAGTGGAGTCCACGATGAAAAATATTTTTTGAAAAAACAAAAAAATTAAAATTTTATCCATTGGCCCCACTGATTTGTATGGTCGTGAATCCGTCGACCCGACTGGAGTGCTCCCCGACCGGGTGAGGATCCGAATTCATTAAAACAAATCATTTCTTCCCCGTTCCAAAATTCCAATTTCATCAATTTTCTTTTTATTTTCTCAAAGAAATTCACCCCACATTCAAACTTTGGTGTATCCGGATTCTCATTATGCTTTCACTATTTTTTTTAAATCTGGACGGTTGAATAAATATTTCATTCAATGGTCTAGATTTGCTCTAGACCTCAAATCAAATTTAGGCTACAGAATTCTAGAAGGAGCACTGCTCCAAAGCAAAAGGCTTATTTACTTTATCATACCATTATGAGTGGGTCCACCTTTCAACAACGAAAAAAATGCAAAGAATGTGGTGGACAATGGAGACATAATTCTCTATTTTATAAAGAGTTTGGAAAAAACAATGCGCTCCCTTATGATTTTCTACTACAAAGTAAGGGTGGGTCCGACAAAGATTTTTATTTTTATTTTTTAATATTTATATGTGGACCCCACCTCCAGTTGTATGGTTCAATTCAAAACGGTCATAAGAGCATATGGTTCTCTATTGATGGGAAAACAATCCAAACTCCTTTGCAAGTAGAAGATCCTACCTTAGCTTTGATTTTGTGAGTCTTGATTCCAATGTTTGGGGAGAAAAGAGAAATTGCCCAGCACAGTTGAATGGTGGAGGTTCCACCTCCAAGAACCTCCAAGATTATAGGTTTATTATGTTTTGAATGAAGGATTCTCACCGGAACAATGGTGTGGACTTGTTTTGTACATCCCGCCACTCCCCTTGAGAGTAACAATTTCGAGCTTTTGGTTCTTATAATCATTTTTTTTTCTTCAATAAAATGATTCTTATAATCACATTAAAAAGGAACATAAGCTGTTGAGGAAAATGCTAATGAATTATTGGGTCTTGAACTTCATTGGTTGACGAACGTGGTCCTTTTAGTGACTCTATTAAAGAAAACAATTGGTATAATTTGCCGGCCCTTGTGCTTTTTCTGCCAAATTACTTCGGTCATGTGCATTACCGTCAAAAGAGATTTCAATCCGTCGGATCTGAAAATCTCAGTTGATATTTAATCTCGACAGTTGAATTTCAATGGCCGAGATTGAAGTCTCGATCTAACGGCCTGAATTGTTTTTCTTAACTGCCCTGTGCATTAAATGCACGTGACTAAAGCAACACCCCGTTTTCTGGGTTTTTTTGGTGAAGCCCTTTTGCCTCATTCTCTAAATAGATTTGATTGTGAAGATTGGAGTGCAAAGCATGGCATCTGCTTTAATTCATTAATCAAATCACACGTAAAGGAGAAAACTTTTTCTTTAGTGAGGGGAAGGTAGGAGAGGAGGGCAAAGAGCATGAGTGGTAAGAAGATTTATCATCATAACTTTTAAGTACCAGAGTGGAAATGAATCAATTTCATGGGCCCTTGACATCCACGGCATCCCTAACAAAGGCATTTCAAATACTGTTCATAATCCACAGGATACTTTTTTTTTTTTTTTTTTTTTACTTTTGGTTAAAACCCACAGAATACATTTAGTAGTTCCCTGTAATACCTAATATCATAACTATTGCTTTAAGGGGAGGAATTTAGTAGTTGCAGTAGCTTCAAAGAAGGCACATCAAAATGAAGATTAACAACTTGAACCACTAAAGTCCAAGTATTAAATTGCCTAAATCCAGTTTTCCTTCAAAGTCAATATCAAACACTCTTTGAATTATTATGAATGAAATGTACATTCTGAATTTCCCTTTTTTACATTAAATGATCTTTCTGTCCCTTGTATACACCAGCGAAATTTGCTTCATTTCTTGAAAGCGTGTAACATTCAATAAGACAGATTTGAACGAGTCACCAAGATTTTTGTCAATGCTTGATGTGAGGCAACAAGGAAGAACAAGATGGTCCCTATTTTTGAAATTAATGAATTAGTGGTTGAAGGAAGCTAATTCTGGATAAAATGTCAAATTTTTCTTAGCAGACGTGCGATCAACTATTGAATTTGGTCAATATTATTTTCCACTGTTAGCTGGCAGCTGATTTTTGCAATTTGGAAGGCCAATCTTTCCCTTGTACCATATAATATTTAAACCCTCTATACCAAAGAAAATGCATATCTTGCCTTCTTCCTACAATCCTAACGCTTGTACAAGTGCTTGGTTATCTGATTCTACTTGCACCCTTTGAAAAATCTCCTCGATGGCATAGAGCAACCCATGACAAATGCCAGTGCCTCACCTTCTAAGACAGACGTGAATCATAACAAACAAAACCAATCCCTTTTGAACACCCAGAAAACCCGCAAATGCTGCTGCAAATAACTAGTCATTTCCTTGCAGGCTTTTAGCCTCCGCATGGTCCAACGCCCCATGCCAGGCCCTGCATCAACTCTACTGTTGACCTTGACCCTGCTGAGAAGAAAGTCCATGCCTTGCTTTCCAAATGCTGCAACAGGTAAAGGAGCAGAGACTAATAAACTGCTTCTTCTCCTCCTTAGTCAACCCACCCCGCTCACCCTACGAAGCTATCCAATTGTAGAACAACAATCGGCAAACGAGCGCCTATGTCTCGAAAATTTTATCAAGTCCATTTTCCTTTGGATGATTGACAGTGTATCTTTGAGTCACATCAAAATGTTAAGATTAAATTATTATTATTATTATTGTTTTGGAGAAAGATAACTGTGTATTAGAGGGGAAAAAAGAAGAAGTTACAATATGAAATAAGTCTTTCCTTCAGTGTCATCTTTTACAAAACAAGACAACGCTTTAGGTAAAGAATGAGGAGAGAAAGAAATTTCATGTACAGAGGAGTAAAGCCAGCCAAATGATCTGCCCTAACATTAAGCTCACAAACAACATGATAAAGCCCATATTGACAAAAACGTCTCAATGAGTCTCAAATGTCACAGACATCCTCTATTGCATACCAGGGTATGGTAAACCTACCTAAAATCATCGCAATAGCACTCGATGAATCAGAACGAATTTGGATTCTCTGGATAGAATTTTCCAAAACTAGCACTAGTCCTCGACGAATGGCCGAAAGCTCCATGCAAAGAACGTTTGTTTTCAGACACCTACCAGCAACAACGAAGATGACTTCACCCATCTCATTTCTCGCAAGAATCCCATATCCTCCATGATTTCCCACCACCCGTCATAATTGAGAGAAACCCATTCCACAAGTGGCTTATTCCAAGTTAGAGCATGTGGTCTTGAAATCCTATATTGCACCTTGATCTTCCAACAATGAAACAAAGACCGATTGTGGTCATTATCTATGATTGGAATTTATGTCCCAAGAAACCTCAAAAAAAAAGACCAGCTTATTTTCTTTAGGATGGGGTTACAATATTCTGTGCAAATCAAGATTGGATTATGCATTTTCAAAAATCAGAATCGTTGACCCAAAAAAACCAAAAATCAGATTCAGCCGAAACATTATTTGTTTCTAAATGCCCTGCTTTGTTTCTCATGTCCCAAAAGCTAACCCTGTATCTTACACCCCAAAATCCGCCCTACATGAAATAATTTGGCTTTGACAAATTCCAGTCTGATTAAGCCATCTCAAAAAGGTCAAGATCACGATACAGATTGGCACAGAATAGAGCTAGTTTAACCATGGATAAGTCAGTGACACAGGGATCAGCCTCAGTAAAGCCCAATTGAAAAATTGTTTGATTAAGCACAACAGAATCAGCGTGAATTCTTGAAAAACCTTGAAGTGTCCCAGAGTGACACCAAGATACGTCAAGGCACAATGCAGAGTATGATCCATGATTTCTATCAAGTACAATCACCAGTAATCTTTACAGGAACAAACACCACGTTTGTAATGATGAAAGCGGGTCCTGTCTCTAACAATAATCTCCCTCTCAAACACCTTAGAAACCAACTTAAAAAAAGTGTGACAATCATCACAGACCCTGAGATTCTTAACTATGTGAATACAAGACCGCTTAGCAACACCCATTAGTCCTAAACAAAGAGCTAGTTTCTCACTATGCCATAGAACCACCTCTTTCTTCTCTTCCTCGTCTAAATCAACCAACACACTACTAGCATCTGGAGCATAACCCACCAACTTAAGCTCACAAACAATTTCATCTAGTTTCTTATAAATCATATTAGTCATTTTGTGGTTCCTATCAGCAGTCACAAATTCATGTATTTCACTGTTTATTTCAATCCTACTCCATCCCCTCTCCTTGGTGATCCCTTTTTGTTTCATCAAATTTCTCACTGCCCCAACCTCATCCCATCTCTTTTCCTTAGCATAGATGTTTGATAAGAGCACATGAGCCCCATCATGATCAGGTTCCAGCTCAAGAAGCCTTCTTGCTGCAAACTCCCCTAATTCAACCTCACCATGGACTTTACAGGCAGCCAACAACGATCCCCAAACAACTACATTTGGTGGGAATGGCATTGCCTCCACAACCTCAACAGCTTCCCTAAGGAGGTTGGCACGACCAAGGAGGTCAACCATACAACCATAGTGCTCATGCTTCGGCATAATTTTGAACTCCTCGATCATGGAGGTGAACACTTGACGGCCCTTCTCAACTAGGCCAGCATGGCTACAAGCATAAAGCACACCCACGAAGGTCACTTGGTTGGGTTTAACTCCTTCATCCTTCATTTCTTCAAAGAGTTTTAATGCATCATCTGCTTCTCCATGCATTGCATATGCTGTGATCATACTTGTCCAAGATACCACATTTCTTTGAGGCATCCTGTCAAAAATACTCCTCGCACTCTTTAGATTCCCACATTTTGCGTACATGTCAATCAGTGCATTGTTCACTGGCAAAATGCCTCCAAACCCACTCTCATCCGTGAAGGTATGAATCCATTTGGCTTGTTCCATTGCTCCAAGTTGAGCACAGGATGAAATTACACTCAACATGGTGACCTCATCAGGCTTTATACCTGATGATCGCATTTCATCAAACAGTTTAAGACCTTCCTGGGGACTGTCACTCTCTGCATAGCCAGAAATCATTGCACTCCAACAAACCAAATCCTTAGCAACCATTTGATCAAAAACCGAACGAGCAACTTCGACCTTTCCTAGTTTTGAATATGCAGAAACCATGGCAGTAGAGACCACCATGTTCTTTGATGACATCTTTATCAAACAAAAGTTGAGCCTGATCCACGGCCCCACAATTCGTGTACATTGTTATAAGGGCACTCTGCATATGAGAGTCCACGATGACATTCTTATCGGTGATGTACTTATGAATCCCTCTGCCATAATCTAGATTTCCAGCACGGCCACATGCAGAGAGGATGGTGGCAAGAACCATCTCGTCTGGTTCCACACCAGACCTCTTCATCTCATCGAACAATAGTAATGCCTCCTCGTAAAGGCCACTTTGGCAATAACTGTTACGCAAAATACAATTGAGAGTTTGATTAAAATTCAATTTCAACTAGTGAAAAAGATCGTATCACCAACAGCAGAAATAACTCAATAGAAAATTTTTAGCTGGAAAAAAGACCATGCGAATCGTCATCGATTATAAGTAAAGTAAAGCAAAGCTCTACTATAAAGACAACAACGTACCCATCAATTATAATGCTCCATGTAACCACATCTCTGTGTAACATTTTATCAAACATGAAGCGCGCCTCAAAGATGCGTCCACAAGTTGCATAAACCCTGATCAAACCCGTCTGGATGAAGGAATCCGAGTCGAACCCCAACTTCGAAGCGAGCCCATGAATCTCCAAACATTCACCCAACGCAGAAACCCTGGCAGATGCCTTCAATAGCGGCGGGAAACTAAATCTATCAAGCAAGATGCCGTCTCTCCTCATCCTCTCGTACAACTGAAGCGTCCTGTTCGGTTCATGGGACCTTGATAATTCTCTCAAAACTCTGTTACAGATATGAATTTCAGGTTCAGAGATCTGATTGAACACCAAGAGAGCGTAGTCAAGGCCAGAAGATAAAGCACAAGAAGATACGACGAGCTTCAGAAGCAGAGAGGTTGGGCGATCAAACCCTGAGCGAAGAATTTGTGCATGCACTTGTTTAAGCTGAGTGAGGGTTGTTGCAGAGGTGAGAGCAGAGAACAGATGGTGATGAAGCAGATTGGTAGGCTTTGGATTTTGGCGCGAAGGGAATGCTAGTGGAATCTGGTTTACAGTTGCCATAGCTAACCTAGGGGACCTGCCGGGATGGTCCGTTAGGACCGTTAACCGTATGGTGCTCCTTCGCCACTCACTCTTTTTTGGGTTCTCTTCTGACGAACACGTGTCTGCTCAAGCCACTCAGATTGTCTTGATTCTTATCGAACGGTCATTTACACGGAGACCTGTACAATGCGTTCATTTTGGTGGTGGCTAAACAACACGTTGGTGCGTAATGCGCACCGCGTGATTGCGATTCCCTCCCACTGCGAGTGTTAACTATGTATATCTGTTGGTCCTTCCCCGTCGTCTTCGGTCTGAAAGCCAGGCGAAACAAATCAATTCAATGGGAGATGCATTGGTGGATCTTGAACATATTTTTCGATCAAACAAGGTACTCATATTGAGTTCTAATTTCTTTGATTTTCAGGTCTGATTTTCAGTTCTAATCTCTACAGCTTCCTTATTCCGTTGATGACATTTTCTCTACTAACCCTAGAATGTAATCTTTCTTTTCTTTAGAAAAAGTTCTCACTTGAAAGCCAAAGCCAAAGCCAAAGCCAAATAAGATTTTCCTAAAATCCTTAATAATCATGCTTGTTATGGATTTCTGTTTAGCAACATAGTTTATCGACGGTTAAAGTGCTCCGATTAACGCCATTTTCAAACTGCTGTCTCTGTTGATCTTAGTGATTGAGTTTTTTCTTTTCTGAAATTTAAGTTCTGAATACCTGCAGTATCAGTTATCACGCGAAGAACAGAATATTTTCGAAACATGCAGGGTAAGGGCACTTAAGAATTTTATTGGCGGAGCTTGTATTTCATCTGGTGCTGTGTGGGCAGGTACTTTTAATACAAACTCAGTGTCAATGTAATGCTGTTATAGCTGAAATGGGTGGTATTGAGGGTTTTTTTTCCTTCCTAAAATAAAATATTGCTTACCATTGTATATGATTCCCTCTGATGCTGGTTGCAACCGGGCTTCGTTGAAAGATGTGATGCATTTCTTGTGCAATAGTCTAAAAACATTTCCTTCTTACGCGTTCACTGCATAAAACATCACATTTGGTTCCAAATTTGCAAAATTTCTTTGGTTTTTGGTTCCTCGAAATTCTGGACAATGAATAGACACCTTCCTTCAAACCAAGTATCATATAGGCTTTAATTAATAATAGGGTTGGCATCACAGTGTTCTATCGTGTGATCGCCTGTGATGACCCATACTAGTGTTGTTTTATGCATTTGTGCCAGTGCGCCTACATTCGTACTATTCCTGTTCAAATAAGTAGAAGTTTCTGGATCCTGGTACATTGAGATCACAAGAATAGAGGTGGGGTTGTGACAATTTAATCTGTGTACGCCAGAATTTGTGACATTAGATTCTATTGGTCAATTTGGTTTTCAGGCTATCTACTCTTCTTGGAGCTACATTAAAGCCGAGTAAAAGATGATTACATCTAGATGGCTTAATTTGACTGGGAAGGCATGGGCAAATTTAGATGGGGTTACAGGTTGTAAAAACTCTTAGCATTTGTGTTTGGGGCTTACCTGTCTCTTCTAATCTCTCTGGTTTTCTTCTCTCTAACCCTTGGCTGTCATAGTGACAACCATTTGAACACATCCATTCCATTGGTTGGGCCAGTTTGTATGGTGATTGGTGACATGCTTGGGTTTTGGAAGTAGATCTGCATAGAAGCAAGTAGAGTTCAAAAAGATTATCTTCTTCTTTTTAGATTATTGGCACCAATTATTTCGTTTATTCTTTGGAGGGCTATTTACAATAAAGGAAAGGAGGAAAACTGTCCAAGTGCATACTTGGTTTAAAACTTTAGATGGTCTCTCAATATTTTCAGCAGTATGCTTCTAAGAATGATTCTAGAATCCAATTGAACCAAAGCAGCAAATGATTGATTTGTGCTATGGAAGAAAGAAATGTATATATGATTTAGCTATTGACTAGTTATATATGAGCTATTCATATATTTTATTTTCCATCAAACGTGAACAATTTTCCAATGGATGAAACCCACACTTCCAAATTAGGTTTCATCTTAATCTTTTTCTCTTTTAAAATTTCCAGTTTAACCTACCGTTAAAGTGGCAGTATTAGCTGATGGTGATAAGCATTGATGAAAATCATCACTTCTAAGGTTCCAATCCTTTTCATACCAGGTGTTACATCATGGAATTCTCCATTCCACCTGTTTGTTGGTCATTGGTTTAACATTACAGCTTGAAGCCAACGTTCAGAACTGAAACTGTAAAATATCAGATCCATAACTTTGGATGTTGTCCATGTGTTGAGTTTTTCCTTCAAATGTAACATTGAATTTTTTTTCCACTAAAAATGCCTTACCTTTATGGTTACTGTTCTTTATGATTCGAAGGGATTATAAATTGGATTCCATTCAATTGATGGCAGCTACCAGGAGTCTTCGTTACTTACTGCGGATCAACCTGTCAGTGGGTAAGAAACAGGAACTTCTTCTCCCCCCCCCCCCCCCCCCCAAAAAAAAAAAAAAAAAAGAGAAGTAGTTATGCTCTCTTTCTTTTTTTCTTTTTTTATATGATATATCCTTGTATCTGTTTTTCTAAATGCTGGATCTTAGGTGCCTCATTTACTGATTTTTAGATGCATTTGCTTAACTGTTACTTCTTATCAAACTTGATTAGGGATATGGGAAGAGTTATTTTCCTGGGAATGCTGGAAAACAGAACTAGTTCATGAAAATAATTATTTCACCTGTATAGTTTTATTCAAGAAGTGGAGTTTCCAGGAGAGAACTAGTATCTTGTTGAGATTACAACATTGCTATATCATGCCTTCCCTGCGCCTTTCACAGTAGCAGGCAACGTTAGTTACAATGCTAGAGGAGAATTATACAGATCTTGTTTACTTCCAAGTTTGAGAAACCTCGAATATCCCATTTTTAGACTGTCGTACTTATTTTGGTTTGTCTCTAAAGCAAAGTGCTCCAGAAGAGGAAAATTATTATTTGAATGGGAAGGCTTACATTTCCTTTTTTATGTTTGTTGGCTTTCAAGACTGTATATTTAACAACTCATTTACATTGGCAGGAGCTGCAGTGTTCTTTGGAGGTTGGAGATTTAATAGGGCCTTAGATTCATGCCTAGATGATATTCTTTCACTTGATGGAAGTCGCATGCAGAGAGAGTTAGCTAATCTGTATGTGATGACTTTATCTCCTGATGTATTTGAGTTTTTGCAGTAGTTGCCCATATCATCTAGAAGTAATAAGTATTCTTTCTGAGATAAATGCTATTATGCAATAATTATACCTCCTAACAAATATTTGCTGCTGAAATGATGGAAAGCATCTGGTCAGTGATCTACGTCCGTCCATGTGTAAGTAATGAAATGCACATACTTACAGATAGATGGGTGATAAAATTGCCATACTGACATGATAAGTCCCGGATACTGCTAGTATCTACTGTGGGTATATTTCTAGAATAATTTTTCAAGATTCAATTCTGCAGTCCATGAGATTGAAAAAGGGCCTTTTCCAAAAGAGATTGAAAAAGCACTAATGTTTTTCTTTTATGGTATGAGAAAAAGCACTATGTTTTTAGATTTACAAATTGTTCTGCCTACTCTGTTGTTACATAAAATTCCTCCGATGTCTATTTTGTTCTTGTAATATACACCGCCCTCTTGGAAATGACAACAAGCCCTTCTTATTGTATTTTAGTTCCAGTTTGGTTTACTTGCCTACTTTATTCTTGAGGTCATGGATTGTTTGTGAAACTATGAAATTGCCATTATGCTTGATTAATTGAGTTTCCGTTGTTCAGGGTGGGTCCATAGTGATCTGAAAGCAGGGTTTTGGGATTTGCATTTGAACCTGGTGATCGAGAAACATTTGGTTTTCCTACTTGTACCTGTGGTTGTGTTATGCTTTATTTGGATTTGGCTCTATGATGCATTTTGGATATTGAATGTTGAAGTCATGGTTAAAGTTCATGTTACAGAATATTGACAAAGTATCGGAATGATCCATGGAGAATGCAACTTGTCAACAAACATTTTTACTTGGAGAAAGTATTTGATGATTCAAGTGCAGACAAGTCAATATTAAGATGGCGTTATCGGAATTTCTTTGGTGAACATGTTGCTCAGAGTCGGAGAGTACAAAACGTTGATGCTGATGGGAAACTGACTGACATGGAGCCCAAGCAGTCTGTTGTAAGTGTAGTGAGCTTCCAACTTCAAATTATGATGCAACTAACCCATTACTCTGTACCCAGTTAACATTACCGTAGAATCTAGTAGTTTAAGACTCAGAGGTGAAAATATCCCAGAAAGAAGTTGTTAAATAACTTGACTTCCTTATGATACCATAATTTGGTTAACGCTGAAAGAAGTTAGTTTCACCTCTGCAAGAATTTTCATTGCTACAATGTTGCTGTTTTCAGTTTTGTTTACGATGAGAATTAATACAAAGAGTAACAAAAGGTATTTTTATGCTCCTAAAATACCCGTCTTCCATGCCCATGAGCTATACACTGTCAGTATATCTGGTCTTCCTCTCTTGCTGACTTCTTTTTCTTGTTGTAGGTGACCTCTGGTGGTGTCGATGTGGTGGTTGGCGACCCTCTTGACTGTGTTTTTGGGGGAGACTGGGAGAAAGGTGAGGAGATCCATCAAACTGAACCTACTGGTGTTTCACCCAGGAGACGAAACCATGCTAACAAAAGAGCTCATCGACGGAATAGAATGCACCAACGGGAAGATTCTTCAACACATGCATGAGCCCAAGCGCAGTGATGATGATGAACAGAATGTTCAGCAACAATAAAAAAAAACAAAAATTGAATGAATTAAAATTCAGCCTGCTTCTGATCTTTTAGTTATTGCTGCATCTCTTTGGGGGCATGGAATACTTTGCTTTCGTGTGTACGTTTGATGGCTTACTGTCTGAGTTCTTTTGCCAAATTATGAACAATGGAAAAGGAGTTTCAAAAGCCCGAAGCTATTAACTGCCTTGATAAGAACTATCTTTATGATCCATTTCTTTTATTAGGGTTTTAGGGTTTAAAAGAACTGATTCAGGAGCCGGATTTGTCTGTCCTTGCTCATTCTGGAGCAATCTGGATCGGAATTGGCCAGTGAATCAGGCTTGGGACTGGTTATCACTCAACACTTTAGGGGAAAAGAAAAAAGAAAAAAGAGGAAACTACATATCCAACCTTTGGGTTTGCAAACTATTACAGTTATCTTATGCAATATTTCTATTGCAAACATCGTCTTGTTTAAAATCGAAAAAGATAAAGCAAATTATATCTTTTTGAGCAAGTGTGTATACATACATCCTCTAGATTTGTATGTAATTGATTATTTTCAGAGATGATAGCTGTAATTGATTGTAAACTCAGGTGATTTATATGTAATTTGCCCAAAAAGATATAATTGTGCTTGAGCCCAAAATTAATCTGAGGGGTGGAATTCTGTTGGACCTTTGCCTCTGGCTGGAGTGGTTGGGTATCTATTCCAACTGTTACTCTAGCATCCATCCAACTTGAGGTGACTCTTTGCTGCTCCACCTTCTCTGTACTTGGTTGCAGCTGCTGCCCTTGTATCAGTTCATCAGCGGACAGGACCAGAATGTCACCGCATTACATGTGTGGTGACTACTCAAAGAGTTATTTGATGAAGTTGCTTCTTCTCAGGAAAGAGCCTGTGGATCCAGTAGGTCCAGGTCCGTTGGTAGATGCATTAGAAGGGTCTTATTTGGATGATAGATGTACTGTGATCAAACAAACAAGATTAAGAAAATCCTTCAAATTCAAAAAATAAAAAATATCTTCTAATTAATACGCTTTATCTCCAATTTAATATAAGTTTATTTTTCCTTTTTTTTTCCTCACAAGAGCGATTCTTTTTTTCTTTACTGGAACAAAGGAGTTTCATTCATAACTAGGCTGTCGTGCCTCTGGGTTCTTCATCCCTGGTGAGATTGAGCTGGTAATACCCTTTCGGTGGTGGTGGTGGTCTAGTGGTTTCAAGTTCACTTCTAAGTGGTTTGGTAAACCTCATGTCCCAGTTTTGAATTCCCTCTACTCCTCAATTTCTTGTATTGGACAATTGTATGCTCTTTGGCCTGGACATGGGTGCTACCGGCTTCAGTGGTCTATACTAGGCCTCCAATGGGGCTCCACTGATGGGTCAATGCTTGTGTTGGTAGTGCACAGAGCTAATGCTTGCATAGGTTGCGCTCGATAAGAAATCCGAACATTGCATAGCAGGAAGCATTAGATCGCCACTACTACACCCTTCTTTTTTTTTGCAAAAAACGAAAGAAAGAAAGATCAGAAAACCAAGTCAGAAAGAAAGTCATTTTTATGCTTAGAAAATCTGGCATCATGCCTATTATCCAAAATATCCAAAAGGAGAGGCGTATTGTCTGACGGCCAAACTCTCGTGAGGAGATTAAGCACAATGTCTTTTGCATGCTAGAATTTCGTCAATCTATAAAGAAAACCAGGAGACTGACTAGCCCTAAGGTCACCAAGGTGAACACAAATGCAAATTTTAAAATGCAGTATACCAATTGTTTGACCCACTAGACTCTATAGATAAATTATATAACACCCGAACTGGGTCAGGTTTACTATCCTTAAAACCATATAACAAAATTATATCAAAACTTGCAAAATTTTCATCGAAAATTTTCATTTTGGGAACCTCGAAACAAAAAAACTAAGGGACGGAAAAAAATCTCAAGTTTCGATCGAAACAGTCGAAATTTCATCGAAACTTGTTGAAACCTCAAAACCTGTCGAAACATGGTTCAACCCAGCTGGTAAATTTCATGAGAAAAACAAAATTCCCAAATTTCATGGGAAACATGGGAAATTTTGTGGAAACTTGAAAAATTTGTGGAAACCTAGGAAATTTCATGGAAACTTAAGAAATTTTGTGGAAACTTTTTTTCCTACAAATTTTGTAGCTTTTCCAAATTTTTAATTTTTTTTGTTTATTTCATGTTTCTCCAAATACTACGACAAATACCTCTTCTATCAGGACTTCCTTATTCAAATTGCGTATTCCCTCAAACTGGTTATCTTAGGCTTGTTGATCAGACTTATAGAGTTACAGTTGTCGATTACCTTGACAACTATATACATAAAATGTCATGGGATGCCTATGTTCGTTGGTTGGAGGAGAGGATGTTACAGGTATAGTACTAATCAGCTCACAGTATGGATTTACTCTTGGCACTAAGTTGTACTTTCCTTTTATTGCCAGTTATTTTGTATTTGATGTTTTTAAGTTAAAAATTATATATTAAATGTTATTTACTTTAGTTAAGTTTATAGTGTACTTCTCGGACAACTCTACATTGATGTTATGTACATTGAATGACATATTTACATTTTTTTTTAAGCAAAATACAGTCAATGTGTTCTTTATACTTTAATTAGCTTCAAATGTAGAGTCTCTAAAATATTCCCTAAAATTTGTTTAAACTTCATGTTAAAATTCGCACGAAAAAGTCTTAAGTTTCCTCGAAATTTCCTAGTTTCCCACTTAGGTTTTCCATTTTCACTTGGTCGAAATTTGAGTTTCCCTTGAATTTTATTCTATGCTTAAAACAACTAGATTACTTCACTTGACCACCATGGAGTAACAACTTACCTCTCTCTCTCTCTCTCTCTCTCTCTCTCTCTCTCTCTCTCTCTCTCTCTCTCTCTCTCTCTCTCTCTCTCTCTCTCTCTCTCTCTCTCTCTCTCTCTCTCTCTCTCTCTCTACCCACGTTGAACGCAACCCAAAATCCCGCCGTTTGAGGAGGAAAGACTCGCCTCTGTAGTCTCTCCGCCTCCGTCTCTCCCGTTTTCTCCCTCTTCTCCTCCTCTCCTCCTCTTTTCGCCTTCCTCCTGTGCTTGATCGGAATTTTTTTCTTTTTTTATCTTCTCCTTCTCTAGTTCGATAACCAGATCTGGGGTTTTTTCCCCATGGATCTATTGTTTTCCTACCGATCTTTCTCATAGCCTCATCTTCTTGTTCCCCCTCTTCCTTTTTCTCTTCATCTCTTCGTTTTTTCTTTCTTCTCCATCTCTTCCATTTCGTCCATCTCCCACTTCTCTGTTCTTTTTTTTTTTTTTCAGTTCTAACACACACACAAAAAAAAAAAAAAAAAAAAAAAAAACTGGTTGCAGTAAGCTTTGGTGCATACCGCAAAACAACTCAGATCTGGAATCCAAGTTCTTCTGCGGTGGGCTTTAGAGATGCGCTTCTACGACAGTGGCAGATGGTAGGCCAAATCTTCTCTGCAACATTGATGCTCCCAACGCGACAACCGGAATTCCGCCCTTGTGGCATGTTTTTGTGTCCGCCCTTGTGACGTGTAAAATCTCTGCATTTGTGGTGTGTTTCCTCCTAAGTGAGTGTTGGTGTTTAACTGTTGTTGTATTTGTTACAGCTTTCGTTCTAAGGGTTTCTTGGGCTTGACCCATCCCTTAGCCTGGATGACCTTGTCTATTGCATGTACGACCGGCGGAGCCGTACCAGCCTACCCCGATTTTTGATATTTAAAAATTCTTACATATTTTCCTAATTTTTCTCCTTTCGTGTGATCCCTTTGGCCCCTTAAATAAAAATTTAAGATATAGATGATGGGTACAAATGTCATTCTTAATCATAATCAAATGGTTATCATTAAACCCTTAGTTTTAAGGAATAAGAGTTAAATTCAAATTAAAAACTAAATCAGGATCCATGAATTTCTCCTTATATTCTCTCTCATATTTTCATTCCTATTTATTCTCTCATGAATCTTTTCTTTTATTCCTATTTTTCTCTTCTTTTTTTTCTCGCACGTCTCACAAAATATTTGAGTAGTTAACAGACATCGGAATTTTCCAAATCTTCACCATAATTATCAGTATTCACTTTCTCTTTCTCAATTTATTCATTTCTTTCTCTCACACTCATGATTTTTCTAGTATTTATTTCATAAAGTATAATTTTTTTTATTTAGTTGTTCTTTCTTTCTCTTAAAATTTGATTATACTAATAGCAATTTAAATCTCGTTAAAATTCAGCCATTGATTTTATCAGATCTAATCATCATCATTGATTTTTTTTTAATCCTTAAATTTTTCCCTAAAATTTCATTCCTATTAATGGAAATTCAAATCTCGCTCAGAATTTCAGCTTAATTTACCTAAATTTCTAACGTAGGCCCCACACGTCAAAATATAATAAAATTTTATGAGACAGACCTACGGTGAGTCCGGCGTTGGCCCAGGTATATTCGGCCCCCCAATGTTCAATCCTGGTTCCGTCCCTGTACGACAGTTTGGTCACTCTCCAGTTTCCGCTCCTTGGTTCGGACCGAATCTTGTGTTTTCATGAATTTGTTGTATTTTCTCTTTCTTTTCTGTATTTTTCTTTCTCCTGAGTTTTCAGTCCCAAAGGCCCCGCCCTTCAAATGCATTTTGATCAGTCACAAAGACAGAAATAAGTGCCGGCCGGATTGACTCTCTCAATCTGCACTATTCCCACATAACCTGAAGAGTGACTTGATGCCCATTTCAATTATGAATTAAGACAAATTTACATTGTTCACCCAAACCATTTTCGCTCCTCAGGTTTACAGAACAACACCAGAAGAAGAAGTGAACTTCTCACTGTAACTTTACCCACACACCCCAACTTGGTATACGCGCATGTAACACAAACAATAGGTAGTACCCTCTCGGTGCAATCTCAGCGGTCGCCGGCCCAATCGCCTGTAATCTATATGTACGTTCGGCCACGTGTACAATTTCACTAACCCACAGAACCAACATTCTCTGGTTCATTCCAAAAGAATGTGTCGTGAACGGCGGCGCTAAAATCGTCGCGGATACTTCGCTCTCCCCTTGATACCCCTCCACCGTGAAATCCACCGTTAAGTTCTCCCCATAAATCAGAAACTGGTTAAAAGCGGTTATCGCCGGCCGGCACACCGTGTAATTTGCCGCCAAGTAGGGCGGCGAGAATGCTTCAAGGCGGAGCTCCGTTGGGAATTTTACACCGCTAAACTTGTAGAATGGGTGTGGATTGCTGCCTCCCACTAAAATACGCCCATCGGGCAACACCACCGCCGTCGAGTGGTACAGTCTAGGAATCGTTGAAGGTTCCATGACTGAGAATCTCTGATTGGGTGGACCGTTTGGCTCATAAATTACCGGTTCGGTAACCGGGTCCTCTGCTCTATCCCAACCGGCCGTCCCTCTCCCGGCGCCGTTTATTAGGATAACGTCCCCAGTAGGGAGAAGCAGCATATCACCCATCACACGTGCCATTGGCATCTCCTCCATAACCCATTTCGGATCCGGGTCGCCGACCCGTAATCTCTCGCACCTGTTACATGCGGGTACGAATTTCCGTTTCTGAAACCGCTGGTAAGCACCCATCGGAGCACCACCGCATATCAAAACCTCAGCTTCAACGCGTCCTCTAGCCTCGACGGAGTGGAGCGGCAAAAGAACCGAAGAACCAGAGCTTGGGTAGTTCCGAGGATCGCCGCCGGTGATCTGAGGGAACTCCTTGACCACACGATTCTGAACGTAATCGAACGATATAGATCGAGTGTTTGCAAAGATGAACAAGTGGCCATCGGGTAAGAGATGCAGAAATGGGTAGAGATTGTTCTCGTCATCATCCATTGTCTCTCTCAGAAACTCTAGGTGGTGAAGGTGGGTTTCTCTTGAACTCCGAGGGTAGAATTCGTAATTATATTGTTTTCTGCCTCCAACGATGATCACACGACCATCGGGAAGTATCTGGTTAGTCGCGTACCATCGCTTAGCAGAAAGAGAGTTAGAGAACTCCGTCCAATCAGAATCGCAATCCTCGCATGAGTTCAACAAGCGAATTACGTGACCGCCTTCATTGAATCCACCGGTCTGCAATAGCGTTCCGTTCGGGAGAACAGAACCGGATGAACACCACGTGTCCGTGTTCACCATTAAAGGACGGAAGGTATTTGAGTGGATGTCGTAAAGCAAAGAGTGTGCAGTGCAGTCTGAGATACGGTTGTGGCGATGGTAACGGCGGCAATGGCCAGATGGAAGAGAGAGATTGGAGCTGCCGAAGTTGGTTCGATCGAAGATGACGACCTTGTTGTTACGTAGGAGTTGCATGTGCATGGCTGAGACTCCGAGGTTTTCCTTGCAGTAATCGCCATGAACCGCCATTAATGATTTGTTGGGAAGATGGAGGAGTTTGAGACTTGACCAGAGGGAGAGAGACGATGGTAGTGATGACGAGAAAAAATATTGAGAGGATGAGGGTTGAGGTGTTGTTTTTGTTCATGACTTGTTGATGATACGAAATGCAAGAGTTGGTAAGATGAGTAGCAGTAGTATATATAGAAATGGTGGAGGGAGATCAATCCGCCATGCCATGAGTAAGGTCTCCTGCTATATAAACGGCCTGAATTACGGTCACTTGCTTTTTACCTCGCAGTTCTTTAGGTATTTATAATTCATAGGAAAGATTCATGGAAGGGATAATTACATTTTTTTTTTTGGGTGTCAAACAGAAACCTGTATTAAACTCTCCAAGCAAACATTGGAGGTGTTAAATTAAAGAGTTCAACCACATAAACGGTGGTGGAGATTTCCACCCTGTATAACATAATATAAACTTCTTAGAACCTTTGGCAATGTAATCTGCAGCCTTTTGAGTACACCTGATCATTCTCAGTTGCAGCAACATTAAAAGATCTCTTCAGATGGTGCGTGCATGGGATGTAGCCACAGAGCTTGGAGGGAGCGGAAGTGTGATTTGGAACCCGGTTGGATCGCATTGTTCCCAAAGTCTCCCCTGAGATGAATGACTCTCTCCTTATGCCTCCTACTATGGATGAAATCCATCATGCCCTTTTTTCCATGAAACCTGGCAATGGTCTCCCTCCGACTTTCTTCCAAAGGTTCTGAGAGATAACTAATTATGAAGATCTCTTACAAAAGGACTATAGTAGTCCATGTTCAGGCTATAGTAGTCCTTATAGAAAGATAGGGCTTCTTCAATAACTTCAGCTGGAGATTGTCCATGTTCCGTCCGGTTTCTTGAACTTGATGATACGATTTGGTCTCCGTCTTTGCATCATAGTGGCATGATAGAAGGCAATATTGAGATCACCTTCTGTCAACCACTGAACTCTCGATTTTTTATCTCCAAAACTCTTCATCTTTTGCCAATTCTGCATCTAATTGGATAGAGATCTCATTGATTTTGGCTTGAGAATAAGAAGACTTGTCCATATCCATTAGATATTGAAGTAGGTCCCTTAGATGGTTGATATTCTCCTGCAGGTTACCAAACGTCTCTTTATTCCACTTTTAAAAACCACCCCACAGTTCTGTTGTTTCCTACAGAGCTTGTAGCTATGGGATTTTGAGTCAATCATGGCCCATGCTTTCAGAGCCATTGACTAAACTTCCGGGTGGCGAAACCACGTTATTTTAAACCTAAAAGGTCTTAGGCTAGTGTCAACAATTATGGAATAACGAGAGGAAGGCTAGTGTTCTATCTTAATGCATGTCTGCCATATTAGAGACTTGCATGGTTAGCTACTAGATGCATCCATGCTTATATGCATATTATCTTTCACATATGTTATTCACTATGATATGATGTTGACATGTATATGAGATATGTTGCCTTACTGAGTTCGTTATAATTCATTCATTTTTGTGAATTATTATTTTATTATTCAAATGGCGATTATTAGATCAAGAGAACTTCCATATGATTGGGTGAACTCTCGTGAAGAAACTCTAGAGGCGCCAGTTTGGAGTGTGCTTACAACTCCCATTGATGATAAGAGGATTCAGGTGGTTTGCCATTTCGACAAGTCGATGAAAGAATGTTGGATGACCCCGTTCGTTGAAAAATTAAAAGAGAAGACCGCCATCCTTGAAAAAGAACATAAAATAATTGAACTTTAATTTTATTTGCTTCCATTGATATTCCTTTTTGGACACGATTACCTTATTCTTTTCTTTTATTTATTCCTTTTTGGATGTTGAACATATATATTTTCCTTTTTATTTAATTACTTAATGTTTCTTACTCTTGATTTATTATTATGTGTATTTATTATCATCGATGAGTAAATTGTGGATCTTGTGACTGTGGATCATATTCACGGGTTATTGGGCAAGACTGATACCAACAGGTGGAGTGTGACATTTGATACCTTACCAAAGAAAAGAAGAATAATGACATTTGATAGTTGATTCTCAAATCACCCTCTCATTGGAGAAGGGGGACACTGGGTGAGTGTCCCACTTCTAATACAATGGTGTTGGGATTGTGTCATCATGTTTCTAATAAATATTTATCATTGATTTTGAGCATAAGTTCAATGAATCCAGAGTGTTTCATATGGCACCCATTATTTTTTGGGTGAAACTAGTGAACACCTATTATTATGCTTTAAATTATATGACACACATTTGAAAAATTACGAATTCGCAATCGTATTCTTTTAAGGGTGTCTGTATCCAAAATTTTTCTTTCCGAAAAATATCTATATCCATCCTCTAATCAACCGGATTCGGATTCAGATAATCGCTTATCGAATCGATAATATATGAATAAAATTTATCTAGATAGATTTAAGTATTCAACATTTTTTTTCTCTAAGAATGGATGATAATCGGATTCGGATCCGGTAATCGATAATCAGAAATTATCCAGTTAGAGTAAAATATTCAATACTTTTATCTAGAAAAGAGGTCAATAATCGGATTTGGAAACCGGTAGTCGGTAACCAAATAATCGAAAATTGGAAATCGCAATAAAAAATATAAAAAAAAATGAAAATCACCAATCAATAATCGGATAGTTTATCGGATCGAATTATTACCGGATATCCAATAAAGTTTTGGATTCGAATTCGGATGCCTTCTCTAAATTTCTGGGATTTAGATTCGGATTTAGATAGCGATCTTGCTATTTGGATTTGGATTCTGATACTGGTGTATTCGAGCCGAATCCCATCCATTTACAGGTCTACTGGAAACTACCCACAACCTGCCGGAAATATCTTTGCCCACCACCCCTTGCTAGAAATATCTCTCTCTCTCTCTATGTGAATCGATTGATTCACTTGATCTAGGAGGATAAAAGTTGGGTTTAAATAGAAGTGATAATCAATAGAGA